>NC_057399.1:47967939-48109992 GCF_019320065.1 Cervus canadensis | reverse complement strand
TGGATCGTGGTAAAGCCAATCGTCTCATCGCGGCCACTGTGTTCCACTATGTTGCAATTTGTGCGGAACTCTCTCCCATCAACTCACTGGAAATGGTCTCCTAGCCAACGCGGATTTCACCGTTTTACCAACGCCTCGCACCTCCCCACCCCCACGCGCAGTTGTGGTAAAGACAATAGTCTCATCGCGGCCACTGTGTTCCACTATGTTGCGCTTTGTGCGGACTCTCTCCCATCGACTCACTGGAAATCATCTCCTAGCCACCGTGGAATCCACCGTTTTCGCAACGCCCCGCACCTCACCCGCCCCACTCTCGACTTGGTAAAGCCAATAGTCTCATAGCGGACACTGTGTTCCACTAGCTGCAATTTGTGCGGAACTCTGGTCCATCAACTCACTGGAAATCGTCTCCTCGCATCGCGGATTCCACCGTTTTCACAAGCTGCGCACCTCCCCACCCCAACTCCAGATCCTGGTAAGGCCAATAGTAACATCGCGACCACTATGTTCCACTATGTTGCAATTTGTGCGGAACTCTCTCATCGACTCACTGGATCCTAGCCACCGCGGATATCACCGTTTTAACAACGCGTGGCACCTCCGCATCCCCACGCGCAGTTGTGGTAAAGCCAATAGTCTCATCGCGGACGCTGTGTTCCACTATGTTGTAATTTGTGCGGAACTCTGGCTCATCAACTCACTGGAAATCGTCTCCTCTCCACCGCGGATTTCACCCATTTCGCAACGCGCCTTAACTGTCCACCCCAACACCCGATCGTGGTAAAGCCAATAGTTTCATCGCGGCCACAGTGTTCCACAATTTTGCAGTTTGTGCGAAACTCTCTCCCAACAACTCACTGGAAATCGTCTGCTAGCCATCGGGGATTCCACCGTTTTTGCCAAGCCCCGCACCTCCCCACCCCCACCCGCGATTGTGGTAAAGCCAATCGTCTCATCCCGGCCACTGTGTTCGATTATGATGCAATTTGTGCAGACTCTCTCCCATCGACTCCCTGGAAATCCTCTCCTAGCCATCGCGGAATCCACCGTTTTCGGAACGCCCCGCACCTCACCCGCCCCACTCTCAACGTGGTAAAGCCAATAGCCTCATCACGGACACTGTGTTCCACTATGTTGCAATTGTGCAGAACTCTGGCCCATCAACTCACTGGAAATCGTCTCCTCTCCACCGCGGATTTCACCCATTTCGCAAGGTGCCTTAACACTCCACCCCAACCCTGGGTCGTGGTAAAGACAATAGTCTCATCGCGGCCATTGTGTTCCACAATTTTGCAATTTGTGCGGAACTCTCTATCATCGGATCACTGGAAATCGTCTGCTAGCCACCGCAGATCCCACCGTTTCCGCAATGCCACGCACCTCCCCACCACCACGCCCGATCGTGGTAAAGCCAATAGTGTCAACGCGGCCACTGTGTTCCACTCTGTTGCAATTTGTGCGGAACTCTCTCCCAAAGATTCACTGGAAATCGTTTCCTAGGCATCGCGGATTCCACCGTTTTTGCCAAGCCCCGCACCTCCCCACCCCCACCCGCGACTGTGGTAAAGCCAATAGTCTCATCGCGGCCACTCTGTTCGACTATGATGCAATTTGTGCGGACTCTCTCCCATCCACTCACTGGAAATCCTCTCCTAGTCACCGTGGATTCCACCGTTTTCACAACACCCCGCACCTCCCCACCCCCGCCCCGCTCCTGGTAAGTCCAATCGTCTCACCGCGGCCACTGTGTTCCACTATGTTCCAATTTGTGCGGAACTCTCTCTCATCGGATCACTGGAAATCGTCTGCTAGCCACCGCAGATTCTTCTGTTTTCGCAATGCCACGCACCTCCCCTCCACCACGCCCGATAGTGGTAAAGCCAATAGTCTCAACGCGGCCACTGTGTTCCACTGTGTTGCAATTTGTGCGGAACTCTCTCCCATCGACTCACTGGAAATCGTCTCCTAGCCACCGCGGATATCACCGTTTTACCAACGCCTCGCACCTCCCCATCCCCACGGCGCAGTTGTGGTAAAGCCAATAGTCTCATCGCGGCCACTAAGTTCGACTATGATGCAATTTGTGCGGACTCTCTCCCGTCGAGTCACTGGAAATCATCTCCTAGCCACCGCGGTTTCCACCGTTTTCGCAACGCCCCGCACCTCACCCGACCCACTCTCCACGTGGTAAAGCCAATAGTCTCATCGCGGCCACTGTGTTCCACTAGTTGCAATTTGTGCGGAACTCTGGTCCATCAACTCACTGGAAATCGTCTCCTCTCCACCGCGGATTTCACCTATTTCCAACGCGCCTCAACTCTCCACCGCAACCCCGAATCGTGGTAAAGCCAATCGTCTCATCGCGGCCACTGTGTTCCACTATTTTGCAACTTGTGCAGAACTCTCTCCCATCGATCACTGAAAATCGTCTCCTAGCCACCGCGGAATCAACCGTTTTCGCAAGGCCCCGCACATCCCCACCTCCAGCCCGATCCTGGGAAAGCCAATAGTCTCATCTAAGACACTGTGTTCCACTTTGGATCCAAGGCCCTTCCATGGTCGCACAGTGAATAGTCTGTGAGTCCCCGCGGGATTCCACCGTGCTCGCAACGCCCGGAACTTCTCCACCCCAATCCCCGATCGTGGTAATGCCTTAGTCTTCGCGCCCAATGTGTTCCACTCTGTTCCAATTTGTGCGCCACACGCACTGCCAACCGTCTCCTAGCCACCGCGGGATTCCACCGTGTGAGACACGCCGCAGCAGGGCCCCGCAGCGAAGAGTCTCACAGCCGCCGGGCTCCTGGTGCGCAACGCCCCCCCCGCCCCCACCGTCGCCGCACAGCCAATAGTCAGCGCGGCCGCTGTGGCTCCACTTGGTGCACAGCGCCCCCCCCCCCCCCCCCCCCCCCCCGTCGTTCCACAGCCAACAGTCTCCTAGCGCGCGGGGTTGCAGCGTGATCGCAGTGCCGGCCGCTCCCCTCCGCCCATCGTGGCGGTGCAGCCAATAGTCTCAACGCCGGTACCTTGTTTCATTTGTCAGCAACGCCCCCACATCGTCGGGTAACATATAAAAAGCCCACACTCAAGGAGGAAGGACATTCACTCTGCAAAGCGTTGAAGGCTCAGCTTCAGCATCTGCTAGCAGAATAGGTTGCCCTGTGCCTGTTTTCATCATGACCTACCGGTGCCTCCTCCAGATCGTTCTCCTGCTGTGTTTCTCCACCACAGCTCTCTCCACGAACTACAGCTTGCTTCGATTCCAGCAAAGGAGGAGCGTTGCGGTGTGTCAGAAACTCCTGCGGCAGTTACCTTCAACTCCTCAACATTGCCTCGAGGTCAGGATGGACTTCCAGGTCCCTGAGGAGATGAGGCAAGCACAGCAGTTCCGGAAGGAAGATGCCGTATTGGTCATCTATGAGATGCTCCAGCAGATCTTCGGAATTCTCACCACAGACTTCTCCAGCACTGGCTGGTCTGAGACTGTCATTGAGGACCTCCTTGTGGAACTCCAAGGGCAGATGGACCATCTGGAGCCAATCCAGAAGGAAATCATGCGGAGGAAAAACTTCACTACGGGAGACATGACCGTTCCTCACCTGAAGAACTATTACTTCAACCTCGTGCAGTACCTGACGTCCATGGAGTACAACAGCTGTGCCTGGACAATCGTGCGAGTGCAAATGCTCACGAACTTTGCTTTCCTGAAGAGCCTAACAGGGTACCTCCATGACTGAACATCTCCCCACCTGTGGCTCTGGGAATGGACAATGTGACTTTGATGTGAGACTCTTCAGCCAGCAGAGTCTCTTGAAGTAGCTGACAATGCAATGCACTGAATTTCAATGGACAGTTAACGACTGTAAGCTGTTTTAAATGATTTATGCATTATTTACTCATTTAAACGTTTATATGGGAAATAAATACTTTATGAAACAAAAGTCAACGTGGTAGTTTCAATGTCAACCTGATTTATGTGACAACACATATTAAAAATTGCAGAGACACTGTGTTCGACTATGTGGCAATTTCTGCGGACTCTCTCCCATCCACTCCCCCTGCCCCTCAACCCCTACCCTGGTAAAGCCAATATCTCATCAAGGACACTGTGTTCGACTATGTTGCAATTTGTGCGGAACTCTCTCCCAACGACTCACTGGAAATCGTTTCCTAGCCACCGCGGATTCTAACGTTTTCTCAACGCGGATTCCACCGTTTTTGCCAAACCCGCACCTCCCCAACCCCACCCGCGATTGTGGTAAAGCCAATAGTCTCATCGCGGCCACTCTGTTCGACTATGTTGCAATTTGAGCGGACTCTCTCCCAACGACTCACTGGAAATCGCCTCCTAGCCACCGCGGATTCTAACGTTTTCTCAACGCCCAGCATCTCCCCACCGACACCATGGATCGTGGTAAAGCCAATCGTCTCATCTCGGCCACTATGTTCCAATATGTTGCAATTTGTGCAGAACTCTTCCCCATCGACTCACTGGAAATCGTCTCCTAGCCACCGCGGATTCTACCGTTTTCTCAACGCCCAGCACTTCCCCGCCGCCACCATGGATCGTGGTAAAGCCAATCGTCTCATCGCGGCCACTGTGTTCCACTATGTTGCAATTTGTGCGGAACTCTCTCCCATCAACTCACTGGAAATGGTCTCCTAGCCAACGCGGATTTCACCGTTTTACCAACGCCTCGCACCTCCCCACCCCCACGCGCAGTTGTGGTAAAGACAATAGTCTCATCGCGGCCACTGTGTTCCACTATGTTGCGCTTTGTGCGGACTCTCTCCCATCGACTCACTGGAAATCATCTCCTAGCCACCGTGGAATCCACCGTTTTCGCAACGCCCCGCACCTCACCCGCCCCACTCTCGACTTGGTAAAGCCAATAGTCTCATAGCGGACACTGTGTTCCACTAGCTGCAATTTGTGCGGAACTCTGGTCCATCAACTCACTGGAAATCGTCTCCTCGCATCGCGGATTCCACCGTTTTCACAAGCTGCGCACCTCCCCACCCCAACTCCAGATCCTGGTAAGGCCAATAGTAACATCGCGACCACTATGTTCCACTATGTTGCAATTTGTGCGGAACTCTCTCATCGACTCACTGGATCCTAGCCACCGCGGATATCACCGTTTTAACAACGCGTGGCACCTCCGCATCCCCACGCGCAGTTGTGGTAAAGCCAATAGTCTCATCGCGGACGCTGTGTTCCACTATGTTGTAATTTGTGCGGAACTCTGGCTCATCAACTCACTGGAAATCGTCTCCTCTCCACCGCGGATTTCACCCATTTCGCAACGCGCCTTAACTGTCCACCCCAACACCCGATCGTGGTAAAGCCAATAGTTTCATCGCGGCCACAGTGTTCCACAATTTTGCAGTTTGTGCGAAACTCTCTCCCAACAACTCACTGGAAATCGTCTGCTAGCCATCGGGGATTCCACCGTTTTTGCCAAGCCCCGCACCTCCCCACCCCCACCCGCGATTGTGGTAAAGCCAATCGTCTCATCCCGGCCACTGTGTTCGATTATGATGCAATTTGTGCAGACTCTCTCCCATCGACTCCCTGGAAATCCTCTCCTAGCCATCGCGGAATCCACCGTTTTCGGAACGCCCCGCACCTCACCCGCCCCACTCTCAACGTGGTAAAGCCAATAGCCTCATCACGGACACTGTGTTCCACTATGTTGCAATTGTGCGGAACGCTGGCCCATCAACTCACTGGAAATCGTCTCCTCTCCACCGCGGATTTCACCCATTTCGCAAGGTGCCTTAACACTCCACCCCAACCCTGGGTCGTGGTAAAGACAATAGTCTCATCGCGGCCATTGTGTTCCACAATTTTGCAATTTGTGCGGAACTCTCTATCATCGGATCACTGGAAATCGTCTGCTAGCCACCGCAGATCCCACCGTTTCCGCAATGCCACGCACCTCCCCACCACCACGCCCGATCGTGGTAAAGCCAATAGTGTCAACGCGGCCACTGTGTTCCACTCTGTTGCAATTTGTGCGGAACTCTCTCCCAACGATTCACTGGAAATCGTTTCCTAGGCATCGCGGATTCCACCGTTTTTGCCAAGCCCCACACCTCCCCACCCCCACCCGCGACTGTGGTAAAGCCAATAGTCTCATCGCGGCCACTCTGTTCGACTATGATGCAATTTGTGCGGACTCTCTCCCATCCACTCACTGGAAATCCTCTCCTAGTCACCGTGGATTCCACCGTTTTCACAACACCCCGCCCCTCCCCCCCCCCGCCCCGCTCCTGGTAAGTCCAATCGTCTCACCGCGGCCACTGTGTTCCACTATGTTCCAATTTGTGCGGAACTCTCTCTCATCGGATCACTGGAAATCGTCTGCTAGCCACCGCAGATTCTTCTGTTTTCGCAATGCCACGCACCTCCCCTCCACCACGCCCGATAGTGGTAAAGCCAATAGTCTCAACGCGGCCACTGTGTTCCACTGTGTTGCAATTTGTGCGGAACTCTCTCCCATCGACTCACTGGAAATCGTCTCCTCGCCACCGCGGATATCACCGTTTTACCAACGCCTCGCACCTCCCCATCCCCACGGCGCAGTTGTGGTAAAGCCAATAGTCTCATCGCGGCCACTATGTTCGACTATGATGCAATTTGTGCGGACTCTCTCCCGTCGAGTCACTGGAAATCATCTCCTAGCCACCGCGGTTTCCACCGTTTTCGCAACGCCCCGCACCTCACCCGACCCACTCTCCACGTGGTAAAGCCAATAGTCTCATCGCGGCCACTGTGTTCCACTAGTTGCAATTTGTGCGGAACTCTGGTCCATCAACTCACTGGAAATCGTCTCCTCTCCACCGCGGATTTCACCTATTTCCAACGCGCCTCAACTCTCCACCGCAACCCCGAATCGTGGTAAAGCCAATCGTCTCATCGCGGCCACTGTGTTCCACTATGTTGCAACTTGTGCAGAACTCTCTCCCATCGATCACTGAAAATCGTCTCCTAGCCACCGCGGAATCAACCGTTTTCGCAAGGCCCCGCACATCCCCACCCCCAGCCCGATCCTGGGAAAGCCAATAGTCTCATCTAAGACACTGTGTTCCACTTTGGATCCAAGGCCCTTCCATGGTCGCACAGTGAATAGTCTGTGAGTCCCCGCGGGATTCCACCGTGCTCGCAACGCCCGGAACTTCTCCACCCCAATCCCCGATCGTGGTAATGCCTTAGTCTTCGCGCCCAATGTGTTCCACTCTGTTCCAATTTGTGCGCCACACGCACTGCCAACCGTCTCCTAGCCACCGCGGGATTCCACCGTGTGAGACACGCCGCAGCAGGGCCCCGCAGCGAAGAGTCTCACAGCCGCCGGGCTCCTGGTGCGCAACGCCCCCCCCGCCCCCACCGTCGCCGCACAGCCAATAGTCAGCGCGGCCGCTGTGGCTCACTTGGTGCACAGCGCCCCACCCCCCACCCCCCCCCCCCGTCGTTCCACAGCCAACAGTCTCCTAGCGCGCGGGGTTGCAGCGTGATCGCAGTGCCGGCCGCTCCCCTCCGCCCATCGTGGCGGTGCAGCCAATAGTCTCAACGCCGGTACCTTGTTTCATTTGTCAGCAACGCCCCCACATCGTCGGGTAACATATAAAAAGCCCACACTCAAGGAGGAAGGACATTCACTCTGCAAAGCGTTGAAGGCTCAGCTTCAGCATCTGCTAGCAGAATAGGTTGCCCTGTGCCTGTTTTCATCATGACCTACCGGTGCCTCCTCCAGATCGTTCTCCTGCTGTGTTTCTCCACCACAGCTCTCTCCACGAACTACAGCTTGCTTCGATTCCAGCAAAGGAGGAGCGTTGCGGTGTGTCAGAAACTCCTGCGGCAGTTACCTTCAACTCCTCAACATTGCCTCGAGGTCAGGATGGACTTCCAGGTCCCTGAGGAGATGAGGCAAGCACAGCAGTTCCGGAAGGAAGATGCCGTATTGGTCATCTATGAGATGCTCCAGCAGATCTTCGGAATTCTCACCACAGACTTCTCCAGCACTGGCTGGTCTGAGACTGTCATTGAGGACCTCCTTGTGGAACTCCAAGGGCAGATGGACCATCTGGAGCCAATCCAGAAGGAAATCATGCGGAGGAAAAACTTCACTACGGGAGACATGACCGTTCCTCACCTGAAGAACTATTACTTCAACCTCGTGCAGTACCTGACGTCCATGGAGTACAACAGCTGTGCCTGGACAATCGTGCGAGTGCAAATGCTCACGAACTTTGCTTTCCTGAAGAGCCTAACAGGGTACCTCCATGACTGAACATCTCCCCACCTGTGGCTCTGGGAATGGGCAATGTGACTTTGATGTGAGACTCTTCAGCCAGCAGAGTCTCTTGAAGTAGCTGACAATGCAATGCACTGAATTTCAATGGACAGTTAACGACTGTAAGCTGTTTTAAATGATTTATGCATTATTTACTCATTTAAACGTTTATATGGGAAATAAATACTTTATGAAACAAAAGTCAACGTGGTAGTTTCAATGTCAACCTGATTTATGTGACAACACATATTAAAAATTGCAGAGACACTGTGTTCGACTATGTGGCAATTTCTGCGGACTCTCTCCCATCCACTCCCCCTGCCCCTCAACCCCTACCCTGGTAAAGCCAATATCTCATCAAGGACACTGTGTTCGACTATGTTGCAATTTGTGCGGAACTCTCTCCCAACGACTCACTGGAAATCGTTTCCTAGCCACCGCGGATTCTAACGTTTTCTCAACGCGGATTCCACCGTTTTTGCCAAACCCGCACCTCCCCAACCCCACCCGCGCTTGTGGTACAGCCAATAGTCTCATCGCGGCCACTCTGTTCGACTATGTTGCAATTTGAGCGGACTCTCTCCCAACGACTCACTGGAAATCGCCTCCTAGCCACCGCGGATTCTAACGTTTCTCAACGCCCAGCATCTCCCCACCGACACCATGGATCGTGGTAAAGCCAATCGTCTCATCTCGGCCACTATGTTCCAATATGTTGCAATTTGTGCAGAACTCTTCCCCATCGACTCACTGGAAATCGTCTCCTAGCCACCGCGGATTCTACCGTTTTCTCAACGCCCAGCACTTCCCCCGCCGCCACCATGGATCGTGGTAAAGCCAATCGTCTCATCGCGGCCACTGTGTTCCACTATTGTTGCAATTTGTGCGGAACTCTCTCCCATCAACTCACTGGAAATGGTCTCCTAGCCAACGCGGATTTCACCGTTTTACCAACGCCTCGCACCTCCCCACCCCCACGCGCAGTTGTGGTAAAGACAATAGTCTCATCGCGGCCACTGTGTTCCACTATGTTGCGCTTTGTGCGGACTCTCTCCCATCGACTCACTGGAAATCATCTCCTAGCCACCGTGGAATCCACCGTTTTCGCAACGCCCCGCACCTCACCCGCCCCACTCTCGACTTGGTAAAGCCAATAGTCTCATAGCGGACACTGTGTTCCACTAGCTGCAATTTGTGCGGAACTCTGGTCCATCAACTCACTGGAAATCGTCTCCTCGCATCGCGGATTCCACCGTTTTCACAAGCTGCGCACCTCCCCACCCCAACTCCAGATCCTGGTAAGGCCAATAGTAACATCGCGACCACTATGTTCCACTATGTTGCAATTTGTGCGGAACTCTCTCATCGACTCACTGGATCCTAGCCACCGCGGATATCACCGTTTTAACAACGCGTGGCACCTCCGCATCCCCACGCGCAGTTGTGGTAAAGCCAATAGTCTCATCGCGGACGCTGTGTTCCACTATGTTGTAATTTGTGCGGAACTCTGGCTCATCAACTCACTGGAAATCGTCTCCTCTCCACCGCGGATTTCACCCATTTCGCAACGCGCCTTAACTGTCCACCCCAACACCCGATCGTGGTAAAGCCAATAGTTTCATCGCGGCCACAGTGTTCCACAATTTTGCAGTTTGTGCGAAACTCTCTCCCAACAACTCACTGGAAATCGTCTGCTAGCCATCGGGGATTCCACCGTTTTTGCCAAGCCCCGCACCTCCCCCCCCCCACCCGCGATTGTGGTAAAGCCAATCGTCTCATCCCGGCCACTGTGTTCGATTATGATGCAATTTGTGCAGACTCTCTCCCATCGACTCCCTGGAAATCCTCTCCTAGCCATCGCGGAATCCACCGTTTTCGGAACGCCCCGCACCTCACCCGCCCCACTCTCAACGTGGTAAAGCCAATAGCCTCATCACGGACACTGTGTTCCACTATGTTGCAATTGTGCGGAACTCTGGCCCATCAACTCACTGGAAATCGTCTCCTCTCCACCGCGGATTTCACCCATTTCGCAAGGTGCCTTAACACTCCACCCCAACCCTGGGTCGTGGTAAAGACAATAGTCTCATCGCGGCCATTGTGTTCCACAATTTTGCAATTTGTGCGGAACTCTCTATCATCGGATCACTGGAAATCGTCTGCTAGCCACCGCAGATCCCACCGTTTCCGCAATGCCACGCACCTCCCCACCCCCACGCCCGATCGTGGTAAAGCCAATAGTGTCAACGCGGCCACTGTGTTCCACTCTGTTGCAATTTGTGCGGAACTCTCTCCCAACGATTCACTGGAAATCGTTTCCTAGGCATCGCGGATTCCACCGTTTTTGCCAAGCCCCACACCTCCCCACCCCCACCCGCGACTGTGGTAAAGCCAATAGTCTCATCGCGGCCACTCTGTTCGACTATGATGCAATTTGTGCGGACTCTCTCCCATCCACTCACTGGAAATCCTCTCCTAGTCACCGTGGATTCCACCGTTTTCACAACACCCCGCACCTCCCCACCCCCGCCCCGCTCCTGGTAAGTCCAATCGTCTCACCGCGGCCACTGTGTTCCACTATGTTCCAATTTGTGCGGAACTCTCTCTCATCGGATCACTGGAAATCGTCTGCTAGCCACCGCAGATTCTTCTGTTTTCGCAATGCCACGCACCTCCCCTCCACCACGCCCGATAGTGGTAAAGCCAATAGTCTCAACGCGGCCACTGTGTTCCACTGTGTTGCAATTTGTGCGGAACTCTCTCCCATCGACTCACTGGAAATCGTCTCCTAGCCACCGCGGATATCACCGTTTTACCAACGCCTCGCACCTCCCCATCCCCACGGCGCAGTTGTGGTAAAGCCAATAGTCTCATCGCGGCCACTATGTTCGACTATGATGCAATTTGTGCGGACTCTCTCCCGTCGAGTCACTGGAAATCATCTCCTAGCCACCGCGGTTTCCACCGTTTTCGCAACGCCCCGCACCTCACCCGACCCACTCTCCACGTGGTAAAGCCAATAGTCTCATCGCGGCCACTGTGTTCCACTATGTTGCAGTTTGTGCGGAACTCTGGTCCATCAACTCACTGGAAATCGTCTCCTCTCCACCGCGGATTTCACCTATCTCGCAAGGCGCCTTAACTCTCCACCCAACCCCAGATCGTGGTAAAGCCAATAGTCTCATCGCGGCCACAGTGTTCCACAATTGTGCAATTTGTGCGGAACTCTCTATCATCGGATCACTGGAAATCGTCTGCTAGCCTCCGCGGATTCCACCGTTACCGCAACGCCACGCACCTCCCCACCACCACGCCCGATCGTGGTAAAGCCAACAGTCTCAACGCGGTCACTGTGTTCCACTATGTTGCAATTTGTGCGGAACTCTCTCCCAACGACTCACTGGAAATCGTTTCCTAGGCATCGCGGATTCCACCGTTTTTGCCAAGCCCCGCACCTCCCCACCCCCACCCGGGATTGTGGTAAAGCCAATAGTCTCATCGCAGCCACTCTGTTCGACTGTGATGCAATTTGTGTGGACTCTCTCCCATCGACTCACTGGAAATCCTCTCCTAGCCACTGCGGATTCCACAACCCCCCGCACCTCCCCACCCCCACCCGGATCCTGGTAAATCCAATTGTCTCATCAGGGCCACTGTGTTCTACTATGTTGCAATTTGTGAGGAACTCTTGCCCATCAACTCACTGGAAATCGTCTGCTAGCCACAGCGGATTCCACCGTTTTCGCAACGCCACGCACCTCCCCACCCCAACGCCCAATCCTGATAAGGCCAATAGTAAGATCGCTGCCACTGTGTTCCACTATGTTGCAATTTGTGCAGAACTCTCTCCCATCGACTCACTGGAAATCGTCTCCTAGCCACCGCGATTTCACCGTTTTCGCAACGCCCCGCACCTCACCCGCCCCACTCTCGATGTGGTAAAACCAATAGTCTTACCGCGGCCACTGTGTTCCAGTATGCTGCAATTTGTGCGGAACTCTCCCATCGACTCACTGGAAATCGTCTCCTAAGCATCGCGGATTCCACTGTTTTTGCAACGGCCGGCACCTCCCCACCCCCACCCGCGATTGTGGTAAAGCCAATAGTCTTACCGCGGCCACTGTGTTCCACTATGTTGCAATTTGTGCGGAACTCTCTCCCAGCGACTCCCTATAAACCGTCTCCTAGCCACCGCAGGATTCCAACGTGTGAGTCACGCCCCGGCAGGGCGGCGCAGCGAATAGTCTCTGAGCCGCCGCGCTCCTGGTGCGCAACGCCCCGCCCCGCCCCGCCCCCAGCGCCGCCGCACAGCCAATTGTCTGCGCGGCCGCTGCGTTTCACTAGGTGCACAGCGCCCTCCCAACGTTCCACAGCCTACAGTCTCCTAGCGCGCGGGGTTGCAGCGTGATCGCATTGCCGGTCGCTCCCGCTCCCTTGTTTCATTTGTCAGCAACGCCCCCACATCGTCGGGTAACCAATCGTTCCATGCCCACCTTCTAGTTTCACTTTGGACACAACGCTGTCCATCTTCGCATCGCGGATAATCCCCATCACCGCTGCCCGGTCCCTTTCTCTGAGGGTGGCTGCGTCGCACCGGAAACGAGCCCCAACAGTAAAATCAGCCCCAACTCGTTAGAAGCCCCGCCTGGGGGTTCTTTTCCTCAAACAGGCCTGGTTCGGGTTGACGTTTGCAAAGAAAGCTCCTTCTACTTGGTCCCTGCAAACTCGGCAATTCTCCTGGCTCTGTTGAAGCTGCTCCCTCCATCTTGAGCTGTGCTGGCCACCATGAGCCATCACCATAGAGGCCAAGTGAGCACTCGCCTAGCCCAATCTTAGCTGTGCTATGACTGCAAAAGTATGCGCCGTATTTTGAAGGAACGATGAAAAAGAGGAATGTAACTATCTCATGATTATTTTGATATTGGTATGTGTTGAAATCATAACATTTGGATATTTTGTGTTCAATAAAATACACTGTTAAAACTAACTTCACTTGTTTCTTTGTAGTCTTTTGAGGTGGCAACTAGAAAAATTTAAATTGCCTGTGTGGCTTCAATGATTTTTCTTCTCAGCTGTGCTGAATACATTCTCTGGTTATATATCAGAAAATCACAGAAAGAACAAATAATCACTATTTAGTTGCAGAAATTAAATATAATTCCTATTGAAATATTAGTATATTTCTATAAGTTTATTTTTTCCTATATAATTTTACATAGTGGCATTGTATCTACAATTTTATGCCCTGCTTTTGAATATAACTAGGTGATTTTTACCTTCTAGTGATACCAAAAAATATATTCCTTATAGAAAAAATTTTAATGTGAGAAAAGAAAGGGTAAAAATTTAGTTTGTTTAAATTCTTTGAAACTAGATTCTGAAAATACCTAAGAATCCTATCTCACAGATATTCTTTCATTGTGGGCAAAATTTCATGTTCAAACAGTTTTAAAGGCACAAAGTGAAGAGGAAAGAATTTTCCTGCTTGCTGCATCCTTACCTTAATATTCAAAATCAGATATTAGATTAGATCATTAGATTAATTGATATTACTTCATTATGTTATTAATTATAATATAATTAATCATATGAGTATAATTAATAATATTAATTATGATGATAATATTATTAATAATTAGACTATTCAAAGTATGTACAAAAGAAATATACATTGGCCCTCAGTTATGGTCAAAAGGCATTCTACAAGAGAAATCATGAACTTTAATACATGGCCTGTGTAACATTCATTTGCCTGCATCAAGATAACACTTAACCTGTACTTTGGTGTATTCTGGATAGTTTTTGCCAAATCAAGCAATAAATTAAGGTTGATAAAGATATGCAATATCTGGCTGCTTATGGTTAAGGCCTAAAAAAATTCACACAAACTTACGTCTTACAAAAAATAAATTATTTCCTACAATCATTAAACTCTTAGAAAAAAGGACCCTTTCACAAAATCTAACACTATGAAAAAAAAACAAAAGAGATCTTTTCCCAATGAAAGAACCCTGTAATAATACAGGGTCGCACCAGAAACGAGCCCCAATCTGTAAAATCAGCCCCAACTCGTTAGAAGCCCCGCCTGGGGGTTCTTTTCCTCAAACATGTCCTGGTTCAGGTTGACATTTGGAAAAAAAGCCCACTACTCAGGCGGTCTTCCCGAAAATGCAATATTTTGCCCCCCTACCCAGGAGAGCGGAAACCAGGCCTTTTCCCCAAAAGGGCTAGTGATATGCGCACCCCTGAATCAGTGCTCCTATAAAAAGCTCTCTGGAAACTTTGCGTCCTGTCTCTCCAGCAGCCCCACGCGAGTCAACTGCCAACTCTTCCCAAGACTGCCATTCGAAAGCAGAAGCGATCGAACCACAGCGAGCGCGCTCTCGCCGTCGCCTGGAGAAGCAGGCGGGCTGCGGTTCCATCTCAGCGCTGTTTGCTCGTCGTTTCGCGGTGCTCGCGCGCCCCCTCCCGCCCGTCTTCAGAATCACCGACGTTCTCTATGGCCCACATCCACTTGCTGGTGGAAGGAGTGATGCTCTGCTGCATCCCTGCTTGCTCTCTTCGCTGGAACGTGCCTGGGATCCACTGCCAGTAAAGCAAGGATATCTTCAAACGCTTGAAATAGGTACAAAGTATCCGATCCCAGTCTTCCCTTTAGGGAAGGACTCCGTCCTTTAGGACGGAGGCGACTTCAGATTCCTTGGAAAAGAGAGATCACTCCAAATCTGAAGATGACTCAAGGCCCCTGCTACATTACCTGATGCTCCAGCAGAGCTTCCTACTCTTCACCATGGAGGACAGTCGTGCTACTTGGAACAACACTCTGCTAGATAAGCTCTTCTGCAGCCCGGATCAGAGCCTGAAACAATTGGAGCAGATGGAAGGAGAAAATCTGTGCTGTTCTCATTTGGGACTTCCTGTCCGGGACTATTTCCGTGGCATCCATCTCTACCTCAGGGAGCAGGAATACAGCCACTTTGCCTGAGAGGCTGTCAGAGTGGAAATTAAAGTGCCTTTGCTTCATATAAGAGTCCTCAAGAAACCTCCACAAATAAAGATGCTTATATTTTTAACACTGGCTAATGTATTCCATTATTTTTTGCTTCTTGGTCCAGAACAATTGTACTTATAATTCTTCAGGCATTGCGAAATGTCTGAAATGAAAATCATGATTTTCCAGAAACAGGTGTGGAAAGCAGAACAGAATGCCTTTTCTGGTATAAAGATCTTTTGATCATCATTTAAAGGATCTCCTGATGTCTGAGAGACTGGTATTTTCTATACTCATCCTTCAGAATTTCCTTCTCATGGACAGGTTTTCAGGATCCTCTGTTCTTAAAGATCTTTCTCACTTAATTCTAGGTACTATAGTGAAAAAGAATAAATTGTGAGGGTTTTCATCATAACAGAAACTTACCTTTCCTTCTCTGAAGAGCACAATGCAGGCCTTCTGGATCAGGTGAATCTTTTGGTTTGCTCGCATTCAAAGAGTGATTCAGGGACATGGGTACCTTCTGTTTTGTGGCTTTTTCCATCATCAGCATGTGACTCCAAGTTTGTCTGTGGTACCCCCTCCCACCTCCCTCCCCATCCCGACCCTCCGGGTCATCCCAATGCACCAGCCCTGAGCACCCTGTCTCATGCCTCGAACCTGGACTGGCAATTCATTTCACATATGATAATTTACAATGTTTCAATGCCATTCTCCTATATCATCCCACCCTTGCCCTCTCCCACAGAGTCCAAAAGACTGTTCAATACATCTGTTGACACATTATTATACTTAGTCTATTAGTTACCACTAATAGTCACTTAGTCATAGTCTTCTTGTTATCCTGCTGATGAGGTAACATCTATGGTGCAGGGAAGTGAATAATACAGGATAAGATAGCAATTCAAGTAAACATTTGCTTTTCACCCTTTTATGTTAAAGTGGCAACACACATGTGTATACTTATTTAATATAAATTGTACAAGTGTGTGTATATACATACACCTATATTGCTGTTCAGATGCTAAGTTGTATCAGGCATTTTGCCATCCCATGAAGTACAGCATGCCAGGCTTCCCTGTCCTTCGCTATCTGCCAGAGATTACTCCTACTCATGTCCATTGAGTCAGTGAATGCCAAGCAACCATCTCATCCTCTGTTGCTCCCTTCTCCTCCTACCCTCAACCTTTCCCAGCATCAGGGTCATTTTCAATGGGTCATTTTCTTCTCAGCAGGTGGCCAACGTATTAGAGCTTCAACTTCAGCATCAGTCTTTTCAATGCATATTCAAGGTTGATTTCCTTTAGGATTGACTGGTTTGATCTCCTTGCTGGCCAAGGGACTCTCAAGAGTGTTCTCCAGCACCACAGTTCAAAAGAATCAACTCTTCAGCACTCAGCCTTCTTTCTGGTCTCACATCCATACAAGACTACTGGAAAAACCATAGCTTTGACTACATGGGCCTTTATGAGCAACATGATATCTGTTTCTTAACACACTGTCTAGGTTTGTCATAAATTTTCTTCCAAGGAGGAAGAATCTTTTAATTTAGTGGCTACAGTCACCATCCATAGTGATTTCGGACCCCAGGAAAATGAAATCTGATACTGTTTCCACTTTTTCCACATCTATTTTCCATATAGTAGTGGGACTGGATGCCATGATCATTGTTTTCAGAATGTTGACACAGATATATAAGTATATATATTTTGGGGGGTCTGGTTTAGCCATGCCTCAAACCGATTCTCTAAAAAGGTGGTTTCTTTTGACCAGGGAAACAGTAGATGTTATACAGAATCTATTATACATGATGGATGAAGATTTTCAAAATTTGAATTTTTGAAATTAATATTATAATGGAAAATTTATTTATTGAGATTGGCATATGCATTCCAAAAAATCCTCTCTGCTTTGCTTTCCATGCATACAATCTAAATTGTGACAACACAGAATGAAACATTGTAAATGCAAAAGAAATGTTTCAACAATTAGAACATTTAAATAGAATTTGTGACTACAACATTTCTGTGTTAAATCCTGATGCTTTGCTAAGTTAAAATTAATTAAACTCTAGGTGAACTTTCAATTTAACAGATGAGATGGCACTAGTGGTAAAGAATCTGCCTGCCAATGCAGGAGACAAGCGATGTGGTTTCCATCCCTAGGTTGGGAAGATCCCCTCTATGAGGAATTGACAACCCAATCCAGTATTCTTGTCTGGAGAATCCCATGGACAGAGGAGCCTGGCGGCCTACGGTCCATGGGGTCACAAAGGGACAGAAATGCCTTTTGGACTAAACAACAACCACCATACAGGAAGCCATAAAACTAAAGAAACAAAAAAGGAAAGTTTTGTGTGTGATTTTAGATGTTATTATGTTTCACATAAGAAAACAATTCACCTCTTGAAGTTCACAAGATATCCAAATGCTGGAATGTTTCAACATTTACTTAAACTGTAACAGTGAAAATGAATCTGTTTTATTTGTGTAATAAAACTTAAAAAGTTTATAATCCTACTTGGAAACCATGTTAGATCTGAAATACTATCAAGAATATAAGAAAAGTACTTTACCTTATTTTTTTAATTATACACCATTTATAACTCACCATAAACAAATATATCAGAGTCAAGTGTGTTTCATCAAGAAAAATAATAAAACAACAGAAAAATAATTAATTCACTTTATGGAAGTGAGAACAATGGATAGGTTTAATGTATGAAATTGATAAATTGGGAGAAATGATATTGTCATTAAAATGTCCATGGCTAAGGATATAAAAATAGAGAAAAATGGCAAATGTATGCAATAATGAACAATCCATTTTTTTCCATTATTGAAAACAAAGGTGAATATGTGGATCTAAGAATATACAATTCACATGACTAGAATCACTACCTATGAATGAGAATTTGTTTTCTCTTCACTTCTGTATTTGTTACTTTGTGTTTAAATTGGCAGAACAGCAAAATGTTCTTTGATTTCCAATCTCCTGCCTTCTTCCTAGGAGGTGTTCAGAGACCAATATAGCCAATCTCTAAGCCAGTGTTTGACTACAGTCCATAGATGGCAGTGTAACCCCAGTTCATGAATCATTTGTTTAGACTGCATCACTCACTAGTCAAGACTCCAAAGCTGAGGACCTGGAACACAGAGAAGGAAGGAAGTTTGTCTCAGATATTTATTCTCTCAGTACTTTAGCTTGCTCTTTCCTCCTGTCCATCACTAAGTAACAGATCCCAGAGGAAAGGCCATGAAAGACTTCTAGGAACACATGGAGAGCCTGGTGTGATGAAGTAACCCCTGCCGCCTACACTCTCTCCCCTCAGGCCTAACTTGATTCACCTGCTTTCTTGGTTAAAGCTTCTAGGGTAGCCAACAAAGTGGAAGAGCCTATGTGACCCTCAAATAGATTTCTCCATGGTTTCCTCAGTTGTACATGTACTTGGATGCGGTCTCAATAGAAGTTTTGAAGAATAGGTCAGGAGACATGATGTCTAATGATGGCAACAGTATCATCATCATTCAAAAAGATTTTGACTCCCAGGATGAGAACTGTCTTCAGAGCAGGTGTACAAGCTAGATAAGAATACGAAACTCATTGCTATATTCTCATATGCTTCACCTTAAAGTGCGAATTGTTTCATTCAAGTTGATTAGGGCTTTATTGACCACAGGACTCCAAAAAATTTACAATCATCACATTTGGAATACATGGCACTTGTCTTGCAAACTGCATCCAACTTTCCAACATTCTCAGTGCATTCAAAATTAAGGTATTTTTTATTTTCTTAAATAAACAATTTATTTTCATTTAACTTTTAGACGTTCCCCTTTGTTTATACTTGAACATAGCTTCCCATGCATCTCTATTCCTATCAAGTCTCTAGTGAACATTTACTCTGTTGATTAAAGTAACAGTCCTAGTAAGAACTAGAAGTGAATAGTCACATTAGTGGAAGTTGCTTTAAAAAGTTTCCTTCTTATTTTGACTGTGCCACGTGGCTCATGAGACCATAGTTCCCAGACTGGGGATTGAATCCAGGCCCACAGCAGACAAAGTGCTGAGTCCTAACCACAGAATGGCCAAGGAAGCCTCAAATTACTTTAAATTTTGCAGTTTTGGTTGTTCAGTTTTTCATTCAAGGATTCAGAGAAACTCTAAATTTCTTTAACATTATATATTTGCTCTAAATAAATGACTATTGGAGAACTGAAGGGAGAATGACAAGGGTCAAGAAACATGTAAAAGTCACATTAAAGGTAAAGCATAAATCCAATACACTTGAGACCTTACCTCATAAAGGTTAAAATAATAAATATTGATAGAATCTGTTCAACCTAAAAGAATCTGTTGATTGATTTAAAGCACAGACTCCACTATTACTTTGAAGAGGAAAAAAACTTAAAATCAAATAATACTAAATACTTAATACTGAAACAAGGACAACACAGAGAAGGCCAAAACAGAGCAAGAAAATACAATGAAGGAAATAATTAGAGACAGCAATGTTAATGTCACTGAGATCTCTGTCATTAATATCAATACTGATATACTTGAGAATGACAGAAATAAAGATGTTAAATTTGAGAAAGACGTTCTCAAGAACTTCTATACATAAGAAACACATTGAATTTATAGTTAAACATAAAAATGCTTGAACTAGATTTCAAATAGTATAGAACAATGAGTAAAAAGTGTCACAATATACAGCAAAGTGAACAGAAATATGGTAGCACTGAAATTTTACCTAAATGCTGTGCATACATGCTACATTGTGTCAGTCATGTCTGACTCTTTGTGACCCCATGGAGCATAGGCTGCCAGGCTCTTCTGTCCATGGGATTGTCCAGGCAAGATACTGGAGTGCATTGCCATGCCCTCCTCCAGGGGATTTTCCTGACCAGGGATCAAACTGATGTCTCCTCTTGTCTCCTGAATTGGCAGGCAAGTTCTCTACCATTAGCTCCACCTGGAAAGGCGAGTACAATGCTATTAGTCTGTAAAGAGCCATATAGAAAATTAATAAAGAGAAGCATTGAGAATATGATTAGAAGATGAAGTTGGTCGTTAAGACTCTTGAGCCCTTAACTTAGAATAGGAAATATAACTTGCTTCAAATATGTATAAATCATTCCTGAAAATTATCATATCTTAGACTTCACAGAAAATATCCATAATTCTTCCAGGGCAAAAATATTTGTATAAGTTGTGTGCTCAGATCACAATGCCTGCAATTAATTTTAAAATTATTTTAGAGCACCATTTAGAGATTTAACATCATGCCAATAAATTATATCAGGTCAAAATTAAAACATGAAATCAGAAATTTAGTAAGTTATGGAAATTAAATCACCATTCCTCAAACTTCCAGAAGCAAAGTTGCACACTGAGATGAATTCATACCCTGGAAACATGAATTAAAAATAGATTGGCCTCATTCATTAAGTCAACATGAATATTTAAATACCACCAATACAAATAGTATAAGAAAATATCTGTCAAATGTCCACCTGTGAGTAACCATAATCTCACTATGTGTCATTCTCTAGAGTAAAACTAAATGTTTTACTAGACTGGAAAACTAAAACCAGAGTGGCTAGTTTAGCTCATAACTCAAATAATTATCATTCATGTTCTTCCCCTCAGAACAATCATTTTGCATGCAGCAGAGGTGCTTGTCACATAGCATATTACAGTGACTACAAAGACTGCAACAGAGAATATTTTTTTAATGTATACTCCAAAGTTTAGATTTCATAAAATTCATCATCTTGCTGTTTCACTAATTATCTTAAGTGAAACTGTCCCTTTTTTCCATTTCAAGTATATCGTGGTTAAAAATATGACAATTACTAGGACACTGAGGTGCCACTGCTTTGATCGGCACTAAGGCACCTATATATTGCACGAATATAGAGCAATATTGCAAAGGAACCTGCAATGTTAGGTCCATGAATCAAGGCAAACTGGAAGTGGTCAAACATGAGATGGCAAGAGTAAATGTCGACATTTTAGCAATCAGCGAACTAAAATGCACTGGAATGGGTAATTTAACTCAGATGACCCTTAATATCTACTACTGTGGGCAAGAATCCCTTGGAAGAAAAGAAGTAGCCATCATAGTCAAGAAAAGAGTCCAAAATGCAGTACTTGAATGCAATCTCATGAATGACAGAATGATCTCTGTTCGTTTCCGAAACAAATCATTCAATATCATGGTAATTCAAGTCTATGCCCC
The DNA here is from genome assembly GCF_019320065.1 of Cervus canadensis. Taxonomy (NCBI): domain Eukaryota; kingdom Metazoa; phylum Chordata; class Mammalia; order Artiodactyla; family Cervidae; genus Cervus; species Cervus canadensis. The sequence goes on along the minus strand of NC_057399.1, from coordinate 48,088,463 downwards.
AACCAGTAATGCTGAAGAAGCTGAAGTTGAACGGTTCTATGAAGACCTGCAAGACATTTTAGAACTAACACCCAAAAAAGATGCCCTTTTCTTTATAGGGTCCTGGAATGCAAAAGTAGGAAGTTAAGAAACACCTAGCTGTTGTTTCTTAGCTGTTACAGCTAAGAAACACTTAGCTGCTGCTAAGTTGCTTCAGTCATGTCCAACTCTGTGAGACCCCATGGACTGTAGCCCACCAGGCTCCCCTGTCCCTGGGATTCTCCAGGCCAGAACACTGGAATGGGTTGCCATTTGCTTCTCCAATGCATGAAAGTGAAGAGTGAAAGTAGTCTCCCAGTTGTGTCCAACTCCTAGCGACCCTATGGACTACAGCCTACCAGGCTCCTCCGTCCATGAGATTTTCCAGGCAAGAGTACTGGAGTGGGTTGCCATTGCCTTCTCTGCTAGAAACACCTACAGCAACAGGCAAATTTAACCTTGGAGTACAGACCAAAGCAGGGTAAAAGCTACTAAAGTTTTGCCAAGAGAAGGTAGTGGTCATAGCAAATACCCTCTTCCAACAACACAAGAGAAGACTCTACACATGGACATCACCAGATGGCCAATACCAATATCAGACTGGTTATATTCTTTGCAGCCAAAGATGGAGAAGATCTGTATAGTCAGCAAATACAAGACTGGGAGCAGACTGTGGCTCAGATCATGAACTACTTATTGCCAAATTCAGACTTAAATTGAAGAAAGTAGGGAAAACTACTAGACCATTTAGGTATGACCTAAATCAAATCCCTTACAATTGTACAGTGGAAGTGAGAAATAGATTTAAGGGACTGGATCCGATAGACAGAGTGCCTGAAGTACTATGGACACTGGTTTGTGACATTGTACAGGAGACAGGGAGCAAGACCATCTCCAGAAAAAGAAATGCAAAAAAGCAAAATGGCTGTGTGAGGAGGCCTTACATATAGCTGTGACAAGAAGAGAAACAAAAAGCAAAGGAGAAAAGGAAAGATATACCCATCTGAATGCAGAGTTCCAAAGAATAGCAAGAAGAGATAAGAAAACCTTCCTCAGTGATCAGTGCAACGAAATAGAGGAAAACAATAGAATGGGAAAAACTAGAGATCACTTCAAGAAAATTAGAGATACCAAGGGAATATTTCATGCAAAGATGGGCTCAATAAAGGACAGAAATGATATGATCCTAACAGAAGCAGAAGATATTAAGAAGAAGTGTCAAGAATACACAGAAAAGAAAGAAAGAAAGTAAAGTCGCTCAGTCATGTCTGACTCTTTGTGACCCTGTGGACTGTAGCCTACCAGGCTCCTCTGTCCATGGGATTCTCCAGGCCAGAATATGGAGTGGGTTATCATTTCCTTTTCCAGGGAATCTTCCTGACCCAGGGATTGAACCTGGGTCTCCCATATTGCAGGTAGATGCTTTAACCTCTGAGCCACCAGGGAAGCAGAACTATATGAAAAACATCTTCACGACCCAGATAATCACGATGGTGTGATCACTCACTTAGAGCAAGACATCCTGGAATGGGAAGTCAAGTAGGCCTTAGAAAGCAGCACTATGACCAAAGCTAGAGGAGGCGATGACATTCCTGTTGAGCTATTTCAAATCCTAAAAGATGATTCTGTGAAAGAGCTGCACTCAGCAAATTTGGAAAACTCAGCAGTGGCCACAGGACTGGAAAAGATCAGTTTTCATTCCAATCCCTAAGAAAGGCAATGCCAAAGAATGCTCAAACTGCTGCACAATTGCACTCATCTCACACGCCAGTAAAGTAATGCTCAAAATTCTCCAAGCCAGGCTTTAGCAATACAGGAACCATGAACTTCCAGATGTTCAAGCTGGTTTTAGAAAAGGCAGAGGAACCTGAGATCAAATTGCCAACATCCGCTGGCTCATCAAAACAGCAAGAGAGTTCCAGAAAACGTCTACTTCTGCTTTATTGACTACGCCAAAGCCTTTGACTGTGTGGATCACAATAAACTGTGGAAACGTCTGAAAGAGATGGGAATACCAGACTATGTGACCTGCCTCTTGAGAAATCTGTATACAGGTCAGGAAGCAACAGTTAGAACTGGACCTGGAACAACAGACTGGTTCCAAATAGGAAAAGGAGTACATCAAGGCTGTATATTGTCGCCCTGCTTATTTAACTTACATGCAGAGTACATCATGAGAAACGCTGGGCTGGAAGAAGCACAAGCTGGAATTAAGATTGCCTAGAGAAATATCAATAACCCCAGATATGCAGATGACACCACCCTTATGGCAGAAAGAGAAGAAGAACTAAAGAGCCTCTTGATGAAAGTGAAAGAGGAGAGTGAAAAAGTTGGCTTAAAGCTCAACATTCAGAAAACTAAGATCATGGCATCCGGTCCCATCACTTCATGGCAAATAGACGGGGAAACAGTGGAAACGGGCTGACTTTATTTTTCTGGGTTCCAAAATCATTGCAGATGGTGATTGCACCCATGAAATTAAAAGATGCTTACTCCTTGGAAGGAAAGTTATAAGCAACCTAGACAGCATATTAAAATGCAGAGATGTTACACTACCAACAAAGGTCAGTCTAGTCAAAGCTATGGTTTTTCCAGTAGTCATGTAAGGATGTGAGAGTTGGACTATAAAGAAAGCTGAGTACCAAAAAATTGTTGCTCCTGAACTGTGGTTTGGAGAGGACTCTTGAGAGTCCCTTGGACTGTGAGGAGATCCAACCAGTCCATCCTAATGGAGGTCAGTCCTGGGTGTTCATTGGAAAGACTGATGCTGAAGCTGAAACTCCAATATTTCATCCACCTGATGCGAAGAGCTGACTCATTTGAAAAGACCCTGCTGTTGGGAAAGATTGAAGCCAGGAGGAGAAGGGGATGACAGAGGATGAGATGGTTGGATGGCATCACCGACTCAATGGACATGAGTTTGGGTAAACTCTGGGAGTTGGTTATGGACAGGGAGGCCTGGCATGCTGTGGTCCAAGGGGTTGCAAAAAGTCAGACACGACTGAGTGATCTGAACTGAACTGAAGGCACCAGCAGTCTTAGCCAGAATTATATTTGCACCACCAGTAGAATTTGTCAATGTAGTAAAAATGACAAATAAGCCTGGATATCATTATCGTAGGAATTTTACCTCAAGAATCTCTATAGAGCATTCTAGGGATCTGCAGGGGCCCACATACTCCACTTTGAGAACCTGCTGGTTTCATGAATTTCCTTCATCTGCTCTGGTCAGAGTTGCTCTGTAGCTTTAAATTCACAAGTAATTTCCTTGGTTCTTAAGATAAAATCTAACATCCTTCAAAAGCCTATCACTGGGCCCTTTTCCATATCTCCAGAGTCATGCCATGCTGGACCCTACCTGCATCAGTACAGTCTACCGACTCTGGTCTTGCTCAAATCTGAAAATAGACCAGAGCCATTCCCGCTGCAGAGACGCTCCGTATGCTGTGCTTTGTATTGTGTTGTTTTTTCTTTATTCTGGGAAATTCCGCTCTTCATGAATTACCTGACAAATTCTTCCTCATTCTTCAAGTCTCATACTTCAGATTACTTCCCTGGGGAGACTGAAGGTGGTCTCAATGAGCTTCCCAGGATACTCCCTGCCATCAGCATCTGTTACTTCTCCTCTGGAGCCCAGGGCCCATGTGTAAATACCTAATGACCTTATACCTACTTCTTTCATGGCAATGTCCTTGCTCCAGTGTGAGCTCTGTAAGGTCAGGGCCTCTGCCTCTCATACTCAAGACTCTCTCCACAAGGCCAACAGATAAACGAATGAACTGCACGACATCTTTCTATATGTAGTTTACAGCCTTAGGACATTGGGAAAAGTGTCAAAAGGAAGAGGAAGAAACATGTCTTCAAATAAATGTCATGAGTAAAATAAAGGTACATTTGTATTAAAGAAAATTATATATTTTTATGTTATAAATAGGACATATAAATGCAAGGACCATAAAATAAGTCAATGTAAAACTGAATTACATTCATACAAAAACATGTTATTCTGTAAGATTCAGCCACAAGGCATCAGATATATTTCCCCTAATTCTAAAAGCAGTTGGATGTCGAGATGCTCAACCTTAGTGCCGATACCAAAAGTCACTAGAACTATTTCATAGCTGAGGCAGAAATCAGAGTTTTGGAAATGACTGAACATGAAGAGTCTGAGCTAGGAAATGAGTAACTGAGAATCAGGTTTTTTCTTACTTCCTGAGTTTTCTTAGGAGCCTGTTAATACAGAAAGCGCCTTGTGATTTCCACTCTGACAGTTTCCCAGGCGCAGTCACTGTATCCCTTCTTTCTCAGGTAGACATGGATGCCCTGGAAGTACCTCTACACGGCCAGTGTGGGGCCCATCCTTCCCAGGGCAGAGTCTTCCTCTCCCATCACCTGCCCCAGGCAGGCATCCAGGTCGTCCAGCTGCTGATGGAGTCCAGTGCGGAGCTGCCCCAGGAGGGTGGTGTCCCAGGCAGCAGAGGAGCGCTCTGTGTGGAAGAGGCTGAAGCTCTGCTGGAGCATCTCGTGGAGCACATGTGACCTGGGCCTCCTGGAGTTGGATGCCATGCACCTGCTCCTGAGGGAATCTGAAGACTTCCCTGTACCCCAGACAGGAAAGAGAGAGATTGTGCTTATTTGATTCAAATGGGAAGGTCTCCTGCTTTTCCAAGTCAAGGCTCTGAGGCAGTCATGGGCTCAGAGGAGGAGATGGGGTTAGAGACGAGCATCATCAGTGTCATCATTGAAGAGATGAAGAACCATTGCTCAGTACCACAAGGACACATTCCTGTTGAGATGAGCAATTGCCAGCTTTGTTTCACCTTCATTTCATCTAAAGATATCCTACAGTGTGCTTCTTAAATACTAAGCCCCCAAATTTTCATATTCTGAATTTACCCAGATCCATGTATCACCTCATTTTGGGCTTGCCTTTCACTTCAAAAGCCTGGAAAGCTGTCATGAGTTTCCACTCTTCTGTATCCTTACAGTCGAACTAAAACGTATTCATTAAAAAAGTAGATTTTCTAATTCAATGGAATGCTTGTCATCTCAACAGCTTTGAACTAATGATATATTAAGAGTTACTGAATCTTTCTTCCTGATGCTACAATTAATTTTTTAAGGAAACTTTGTTAGACTTCTTTTTAATATCTTCTTTTGCCTGCCTCTCCATATTCCTCTTGAAAGAGCTGATCAGATGTGAAAGAAACCTGAGGTTTACATACATGGACCTCAGCTTATTCTCTGTGGCAAAATTTTTAATCTGTCAAATTTGGTTTTATTTACTGTTCATAATTGAGAAAGTTACTAAAACTCATTAAGTACCAATCAATGTGCTGAATTTGTTACAGAGTCCAAGTTGCTCTGCTTGCCATAAGATAAATTAATGAATCCAAGATGAGGTATGGGGATAGGAAGGGATTTATTTGGGAACGGGGTGACAAAAGATGGAAGACTAGCACCTCAAAATAACCATCTTGTCTGGACCTGGATGTCAGATTCTTTTATGAATCAGAGGTGAGGGGGAGGTGAGGAAACAAAGCAAAAAGACCTTTACATTCCTGCAGATAACTCCCAGAATGGTAAGCAAGCCTCAGGTAGGGGGAAGTGTCAGTTGCACATCCTTATAGTCATTTCATGAGTAGTGTGAAATGGAATATCTCACGTCCTGAAAACACACAAAATGTCACACCTATCTGTGATTCTGCCCTTCCCAAATGTGAATTTCTGGGCCGCCTGGTAAGTAGCCAAGTAGACCACCTATGCTGTTGCCACACAGAGTCACAGTCCGTCACAGGTGAGCGGTGTCAGGTGATCTCCCTGAGGCAGGCCATTAGGTATGTTTACAATAACACAAAGACTTAAAGTCACAGAAGCAGATCCAGTGTAAATTCAAAACTAACCCTCCCTGCCTGGTTACACACTAAGCCTATACCAAGATGATTAATCCTCCAAAGTCACTCTCATGAAAATAAAGTATAACCACCATTCCCGTCCAAGTGTGCAAGTGGTTAGAATGTGTCTTTGCTGCTTTTTGGCAGCCTGTTTTAGCCCAGGCCATTGTCCTTGCCATGTCCAAGCAACCCACTTTTTCTCTGGTACTTTTGTATAATTTTCATATTGCTACCTCTTCTTTGTATTTCAGTTTGTAAAAGTTGTGCTAATGCTCCTGCAATCATTTCTATTTCCACTTAGAGGTTTGCTGCAAAAAAAAGGAACAGAAAACATAAATGAAAAGAGGAGGCAATGTATTTCCTCTGTGAATTTTCAAGAGATCAAAACTTTCTGCTCTCATTGAGCATTCCTGGAAAGTACAAATAAGCAGTTAAGGAAAAAGTCATGCACAAAGGTAAAAGGAAAGTAAATGATGTAATTGAAAAAACTATACTGACCTCTTCTCTGTCCAAATGACAAAATGTCACTTAACTACACAAATGGGGATGAAGAGCTTCACAGAGTGACAGATTTCAGACCAGCCCATGTGAGATTGTTTAGCTGCAGACAGAGCCAGAGGAGGGTAGCAGGCTCTAGGCAGAGTGTTACCTAAGAGGCTAGTTGTCAATTTGCTAAATCCCAGTATCTATTTATCTATCTTTATTTGTCTGTTTACATTACTCACTCCTCATGGACATTATTGGATTCTGAGGATGTAAACCTATTAACTCGTGTAAAGAGACTGGGGTACAGACTGGATGGTCATTTTATTCACATGTGAAAGGTCTGCTGTTACCTGTGTTAGGTAGTTAGAACAGGGAAAAGGAGTCCAGAATGGCGGTGGCTAAAAGACCTGGACGGGAAAAGTCCGTGAAAATAAAACAAGGAAGGTCCGAGGACTGGAGCCAGAACCTCAGGTAAAACAAACAACACTCCTGGCTGGCCCAATTTACATAAGACAGGCCCAGGGACAGAGAAACATATAAAAGAGGAGGCAAAGCCCTCTTCTCTCTCTCCCACGCGATGGGGCGCTCTTCTCTTCGCGTCTTTGGGTCGAGGTGCCCTCACGCCTCGAAGACGGATTTTCCTGCTATTATCTAAATAAATAGAGCTGTAACACTGAGCTGTAACACTAATTTATTTAAGAGCTGTAACACGGTCTGTCCAAGACCTGAGAGCTGTGACCCACCGAGGGGGCTTCAATGTCCGTCACTCCAAATTTTTGTTGTGACGAGACAAAGAACCGAGGAGCATACACTCACCTGACATCTATGGTGCCGTGACTCGGATTTAACCTGGCTGAAACAACCTCCACGCAGAAGAGGCCAAGCGCAGCAGGAGCCCAGCTCAGTGAAGCTCCGGCGGTAGAAGCAGAAAGTGAAGAAAACCCAGTGCAGGGGAAGGCCCGTCGTGCTGGAAACGGGGGCAACGAAAAATGAACTCAGCAGAAAGCCCACGCGGCTCAGCCTCAGATTCCAGAAGACCTCCGGTTAAGGTAGGAGGTCCTCGCTCCTATGGCTGGAAGGACATGCCTAACAATTACATCTCTCGCTTCTTGTTTCCTTGAACCCCCCACGAACAGGCGGGCGGCAGTGGGCGCAATTGAGGGACTCTGGAGAGGCTACTCTTCCGTATGTCCCAAAGGCACTATCTGCTGGGCCCCAGTAGCGGTTACCCAAGCTGGTGGGGGTTCTTCTGTCTCTACTCTTCTCTGCCAAGAATCAGGCCAATGAAAACTGTGAGCACCGGTCAGATATTTAGCAAATTTTCCAGCAGGCTATGAAGGGGATTCCTTGGCACATTTTTCCCACTGCTTTTTCCTCTTTTCTTTCAGCTCTTTCTCCCGGGACTCGAGCCTGACCAAAACCCAGGATGCCCGGCTCAGACTCTGAGGTCTTATTGCAAAAATTCAGTGAGAGACAAAGCGATAAGTGGGAGGTGGATTTGCTAAAATCCAAAGAGAAGCACCCATTCTACAGGGTATGGGCCGTGGAATGTGGCCTGACTAAGTTTTGCAAGCGGGGCGAATTCATATCCTAATGAGCGGGAAGATCATCCAAGCCATTGGGGAACCACCCACTCCTCTGTCTTTTGACAGTGCCTTGGAGCTGTTCTGCCACCTCTGGGTGTGTCTTTTGGCTTACAGATTGGGGATTAAGGTTTACTCAAATTTGACTTGTCATCTTGGACCCAATTGATTTTAATCGGTTTATGTTATGCCCTTGTGCTATGTCATTCTTTCAAAGATTATGCTCTGACCCTCTTTCCCTCCTGTTTCATGCTCCTTTCCTCAGCCCCATCCGGGCCCACAATGTTGCCTCTACAATCTTCTAGAGGGGTAACCAGAAAATAACTGGCCTTGGGAGGGAAGTACTGTATGATATCCAACCCCTTAGTCCTACCTAGCACTGGTCACGCTGGAGACCTTGGGGATGTCCAAACTCCAGCCCGGGGGTCCCAGGAGTTCATCACGCCTTGACCCGCCTAGGGATCTGGTCCTCGAAAGGTTGTCACGCCTCAACCTGCTTGGGGATCCGCTAGTCTCAAGGGTCCCAGGAGGTCGTCACGCCTCGACCTGCCCGGGGCCCAATCCTCGGGAGGCCGTCATGCCTTGACCTGCCCGGGGAACTGTGTCACGCCTCAGCCTGCCTGGAGATCTGCATCCTGACCCGGGGACGCCTGGCTCTCAGGTTGCGACAGTACTGGGTATGATAAGCTTCAAAAAGCCTATTAGTCTTTTTCCTTTTCCTTTTCCTCCCTGTCATGACTGTCTTTCAGATGGGAAATAACCAATCCACTTCCTGGCAGACACCCTTGAGATGTATCCTTGATAACTGGAAGCTGTTCGATCCTCTAACTCTGAGGAGGAGTTGTTTAAAATTCTTTTGTGCCACTGCATGACCACGGTATCCACTGGGGGACGAGGAACACTGGCCCGAGGATGGGACTTTAAATTACAATACCATCCTGCAATTAGAATTATTCTGCAAACGACAAGGGAAGTGGACAGAGATCCCCTATGTCCAAATTTTCTTCAGACTGAGAGATATGAAGGAACTCTGTCTTAAGTATGGGATTGTTGTACGCCCTAAAAGTGAGCCCACTAGGCAAATGGGGTTAGGCACAGGCAACCAAGAGAAGGAACCCCCCCATGAAGGCTCACCTCCCACAGCTCCCGAGTTGCCTGGTGCTTCTTCCTTGTATCCAAGCGTGCCCCCATACCCAGGAGCACCCCCTCTGCAAAAGCCAGCTCAAGTATGTCCCTTAGTTGAAACTGGAGGAGAATTCGGACCAACCCAAGTCCATAAACCCTTCTCCCTCTTAGAACTAAGACAGATCAAACAAGACCTGGGAAGCTATACAGGTGACCCAGGCAAATACATAGATACGTTCCAACATATTACCTTGGCCTTTGACTTGACATGGAAGGACATCATGGTCATATTTAGTCAAACTTTATCTGACCCTGAACATACTAGGGTCTTAAAGGAAGCCTGGAGGTATGCAACAGGGCTTCACATGTCAAGCGATAGATACCCAGTAGGGGAAACTGCAGTCCCCTCCTCCGATCCTAACTGGAATTATAATGACCCTGAGCACATCTGGGAAAGGGATCATTTTCTAATCTGTGTAAAGGCAGGACTGAAAGCAGCCCAGCAAAAAGTAATCAGCTATGCCCGGGTCTCAGCAATAACTCAGGAGTCCAATGAGAACCCCATTGCCTTTCTGGAAAGGCTAAAAGAGGCCCTCCAAAAGTTTACCAATTTGGACTTAGACTCTTACGAAGGGACAGGTGATTTTAAAGGACAAATTCCTGTCCCAATGTGCATCAGATATCAGAATAAAGTTACAACAGCTACAGCAGCAGGACCCTGCTGCCTCTTTAGATGAGATGGTCCAGACAGCCACCAATACCTTTTATAACAGAGAACAGGAGAGGGAGGCCAAGGCCCAGGAGAGGGAGAGAAGGAAAGAGACAAGGCATGCCCAGATGCTGGCCGCCCTCCAGGGAAGCCCTATGGCACACCCCAAGCCCTTGAATGACAAGGCACGAGGCAAATGCCTAATCTGTAGACAGGCGGGGCATTGGGCCAAAGAGTGTCCTAACCGTGACAAGTCTCCTAGAACGGCTTGCCACAAATGCCATCAACTGGGACACTGGGAAGCACTCTGCCCTCGGGACCCAAGAGCCTCAAGGTCAAGCGCCAAGCCTTCCCTCACGATGGTTCAAGAGAACTGAAGCGGCCCACTCCAGCCAGCCCGCCTGTCACAGATAACCATCACGGGGCTGGAGCCAAGGGTGCGACTGGATGTGGCAGGTAGGTCAGAGAATTTCTTGGTCGACACAGGGGTTACCTACTCTGTCTTGATCTCCTACTCCAGAGCCGCCTCCTCCCAAACCTGTACCATTTTGGGTGCTACAGGAAAAGCAACTACTAGAAGATTCACCCAAGCACTTCTTTGTTGCTGGGATGGACAGATATTCTCCCACCAGTTCCTGGTGGCCCCTGAGTGTCCTCCTTCCTTAATGGGAAGAGACATACTCACTAAACTGGGGACCACCCTTGTGATGGGAAGATTTTCAGCCCCTAGGGCCCTACAGCTTCTGGTTACTACTGAGGAACTCATTACACCTCCAACAGAGAGAGAACAAAGACTATGGGAGGACAAAATTAACCCCCAGGTGTGGGACCAGGGGATTCCTGGACAAACCCACCAAGCTGAACCGATCATCATTGTCCTCCGAGATCCCACTAGGTTTCCTCTGGGAAACAATATCCTCTAAAAAGAGAGGCTCAGGAGGGACTACGGCCTTTAATAAATAAATTCCTTGCTTGTGGGCTATTGGTCCCCACCAATTCTCCATATAACACCCCAATCCTCTCAGTAAAGAAAAAGGACGGAACCTGGCAAATGGTTCAAGATCTCTGGATCATAAATGAAGCTGTAGTCCCCCTCCATCCCACAGTACCTAATCCCTATGTAATCTGGGAGAAATCCCATCCAGTGCCGGTGGTTTACAGTCTTGAATCTCAAAGATGCATTTTTTTGCATACCACTGGCTAAAGAATCCCAATATCTTTTTGCCTTTGAGTGGGAGGCCCCAGGAGAAAAACACCAACAGATGACTTGGACAGGATTACCTCAGGGGTTCAGAGATAGCCCCCACTTGTTTGGACAGGCCCTTAGCTGGGATCTCCTAGATCTGGACCTGGGACCTAATGGGAAAATATTACAATATGTAGATGACCTACTAATCTGCTCTCCAGATGAGAAAAGTGCCCAACAACATGCAATTCAGGTTCTAAAGTCTCCCGTGCTGAGGCACAGATGGTCAAGACAAAGGTCACTTACCTGGGAGTTCAGATTACACAGTCTAGGAGGCTGTCCTCTGATCGGGTACAAGGAATCCTCCAGTTGCCCTCCCCCACGACTCAAAAACAATTGCGAGCTTTCCTGGGGCTAACTGGGTACTGTAGAATCTGGATACCCAACTATGGTCTATTTGCCCAGCCCTTATATAAAAGCTTAAAGGGACGAGATGATTCAATCCCACTAATGTGGGGAACTCCTCAAAAGAAGGCAGAGGCTACACTAAAACAGGCCTTAACTCAGGTACCTGCCTTGAGGTTGCCTGATCCAAAAAAAGCATTCCAACTTTATGTCCATGAAAGAGAGGGAATAGCCTTGGGTGTGTCAACTCAAAGGTTGGGATCTGAGCCCCAGCCTGTAGCTTACTTATTCAAGAGACTTTATCCGACTGCCCAAGGCTGACCCCCATGCCTTCGAAATCTTGCAGCTATTGCAATCATGATAGAAGATGCTTTAAAACTCTCCTTTGGGGGCAAACTAACTATTTTTACCAGCCACCAAGTAAAACAACTCCTAAATTGGAGAGGCCATTTATGGATGTCTGATCAGAGAATCCTCAGATATCAAGTAATACTGATGAAAAATCCAGGCCTCACTATATCCCCTTGTAAGGTTCTTAACCCAGCCACCCTCCTGCCTACCCCCGAGGGCTCTCTCCCCTTTCACTCCTGTCTAGAAACCTTGGACCACTGGACAAAACCCCAAGAGGGATTGTCAGAAGATCCTCTGACCAATCCTGAGGAAATCTGATACACTGACAGAAGCAGCTTTGTCTTGGATGGAAAAATAAGAGCCAGATATGCAGTAGTCTCCAATTTTGAGATCATAGAGGCTAAGCCTCTGCCACCAGGTACTTCAGTCCAATTAGCTGAGCTCATAGCCCTGACTCGAGTTTTAGAGCTGGGAAAAGGAAAAAGAATAGCCATTTATACTGACTCCAAGTATGCCTTTCTGGTGCTACATGCACATGCAGCTATTTAGAAAAAAAGGAGCCATTTGACCACCCGAGGGTCCCCAATCAAATATGCTGATCAAATCCTTAGACTCTTAGAGGCAGTCCATCTGCCCACTGAGGTTTCAGTCTCCCACTGTAAAGGACACCAAAAAGGGAGCATTGAAGCGGCACGAAGGAACCAAGCAGCTGAGCAGGCAGCTAAGAAAGCAGCGTTACAGACCAATGACCTAATAGGGGTTGCCACCTTAGTTCCACTGACTAATTTGCCAGAAACTCCTTCATATACTGAAGGTGAGACTCTTAAAGCTAAAAGTGAGGGCTTTCAAGAAGATCATATGGGGTGGTTCCAAAAGGAGGGGCTCCTTTTTCTGCCTGGGAACCTCCAATGGAAGTTGGTTAACTCCTTACACGCCACCACTCATTTAGGAGAAGAGGCCCTCCAAAGATTACTGGAAAGGTCTTTCAGAGGAACAGGCTTCCAAACAACCATAAGACAAGTGGTCTCCTCTTGTCCCACTTGCCAATTAAACAACCCCCAAGGAGCTTGAAGACCCCAGCTGGCCCAGCCCATCCAACGACGTGGGGCCTAACCAGGAGAGGACTGGCAGGTGGACTTCACCCAGATGACAGTTTCTCAAGGGTATAAATACCTATTAGTCATGATAGATACATTCACAGGATGGATTCAAGGCTTTCCCACCCAGACTGAGAAGGCTGAGGAGGTGGTAAAAAAACTGCTCCATGAAATCATTCCAAGGTTTGGTCTGCCCAGGTCATTACAAAGTGACAATGAGACATCATTTACTTCTAAGATCACCCAAGGAGTCTCTAAAGCATTGGGCATTACTTATTATCTCCATTGTGCCTGGAGGCCTCAGTCTTCAGGAAAAGTAGAAAGAGCCAACCAATTCTTAAAATCAGCGATAAAAAAGATAATCCAAGAGACCTCCCTGGGATGCAAGGAGGCTTTACCAATAGCACTCCTCCATACCCGTATTGCCCCTAAGGAACAGGTTGGTTTTAGTCCTTATGAGATGCTATATGGGAGACCTTTTGTTTATGTCAATGACCTCTTCCTAGATCCAGAGTTTCAGACCCTCCAGTCTTATACCATGGCCATTGGGCAATTCCAACAGGACATACGCTTGTGGGGTATGAACCAGGACCCAAAAGACTCTAAGGACTCACCACTATATGCTCCAGGGACTCAAGTCCTAACTAAAGTCTGGAAAGATGGGTCCCCAAAGGCTCAACTCCAGTCCACATGGAAGGGCCCCCACCCTGTAACACTTTCTACTCCCACAGCGGTCAAGGTGCCGGGACATGACTCCTGGATTCACTACTCATGAGTCAAGCCATGGAAGAAAACAGAAGAGGACACTCAATACACCTGTGAGCCCCTGGGAGATCTCAGATACCTATTCAGGACTAGAAATGAGTGCCATTCTAACAACCCCAAAATCTGGTCTTTGGGGATAAGATTTCTCAAGACAGCTCTAAAGAGCCAACAGAGCTTGGCAGACATTATACTACAAAACAGACAGGAGATAGATCTTCTGATCTCTGAACAAGGAGGGACTTGAACCATCCTGGTGATGTAAATTTAAAATTGGCTAATGTCCCTACTAGTCCTTGTTATGCCATACTGATGCTGCTTATGATTGTTCCATGTACTGTCAATTGTCTAACTTGTCTTGTCTCTGCCCAGGTCAAGCTATGACATGCAGTGCCAGTTCAACAAAGATGTAGAACTATAGCCAACCATGGAAAACATCAGTCACCCTTAGATGGACACCGCTATAAGGACTCTGAGGCCTGAGATTAGCAAGAGGGGGAGGCCCAACGCCCCTCGCCATCCCAGTTCAGCAGGAAGTAGCCAGAGAGACCTCGATGGCCCTATTCCCAAAGAATTGGGCCTCCCATCTCTTGAGGCGGGAATGTTAGGTAGTTAGAATACGGAAAAGGAGTCCAGAATGGCAGTGGCTAAAAGACCTGGAAGGGAAAAGCCCGCGAAAATAAAACAAGGAAGGTCCAAGGACCGGAGCGAGAACCTCAGGTAAAACAAACAACAATCCTGGCTGGCCCAATTTACATAAGACAGGCCCAGGGACAGAGAAACATATAAAAAGGGGAGGCAAAGCCCTCTTCTCTCTCTCTCTCTCCCACGCGATGGGGCGCTCTTCTCTTCCTGTCTTTGGGTCGATGTGTCCTCACACCTCGAAGATGGATTTTCCTGCTTCTATCTAAATAAAATAGAACTGTAACACTGAGCCGTAACACTGATTTATTTGAGAGCTATAACACTGGTCTGCCCAAGACCCAAGAGCTGTGACCCACTCAGAGGTCTTCAATGTCTGTCACTCCAAATTATTGTTGTGACGAGACAAAGAACTGAGGAGCATATACTCGCCTGACACCTGGAAGCTACTAGATGTAAGTGATTTGGACAGGAAGTCATGTTCACGCAAGAGATGCGATTAGATATAATAATGTTGAGCAGTGAGCTGAGAATTAAAGGAAGGGAAGCAGGTCCTCTCAATGAAATTCTATCCAGTTTCCATAGTTGGATGTTTGAATTTTCTGCCTCGTGGGAATAGCTAACAGATACTGAATGCTTATATGTCCAGACATTGTCAGAAGTACGTTACATCCTACAGTCTTCACAACTAGCCAGTGAAACAGATGTGATTATCAGTTCCATATAAAAGGAGAAAACCAGAGTGCTGAAGGTCACATAGCCAGTGCAGGCTGGAGCTGTGACATCAAACCAGACAATCGTGCCCCCATGTCCACTGTCTAAACTCTGGACTGAGCTGGCTGCTCTGACTATGTGCTTCCTGTCATGGAAGGATACTTAGAAAGTTCTTCCTCTCCAGTTCCTATTGTTGGTCACAAAAGTGCCATTCACTCATTCCAGGGACATTACAATCTTCACACTACAAATGAAGAGTACACAGGTCCCTTTGAACTTGCTAAGTTCCAGTCCTACATCTGAAATGGTGTTTGGCTGAGATGTACAGGAGGAGCCTGACTGACTATGGCAATTTAGCAACAACTTTGAGAGACTCTGTTCCCATCTGAGGCAATATTTTGAGAAATTATCCAGAAAGTTAAAAAATCCATTTAAATTACTCTTACTATCTAAGTTTTCAGAAGATTGTCATTTTCTGAAACAGTCTTCAAATACTAAGTCTACTAAAGCTTTCGTATGTATAGTTCTGTTAGAACTGGCTCTGGGACAGAACTGAAGCTCCAATACTTTGGCCACCTGATGGGAAGAGCCCACTCATTGGAAAAGACCCCGGTGCTGGGAAAGATTGAGGGCAGGAAGAGAAGGGGGCGACAGAGGATGAGATGATGGGAACGAATCACTGACTCAATGGACATGAATTTGAGCAAACTCTGACAGATAGAGAAGGACAGGGAAGCCTGGTGTGTCATAGTCCATGGGATCAAAGAGAGTCAGACATGCCTTAGTGGGACAGAGAACCCTCTGTGCACTTCCTCTGGGACAGACACCTTGCTGACACTCCACATGTCGCATTACTGCCTTTAGGGAGCTTACAGTCTCTCAGGGCAGTCAAATGTTACATAGATGGATTACTTAAGTACAATTGTATGCAGTGCAGCTAAAGGAGAATGCGTAAGGTTAATGAGAAATAACATGGAGGCAGAATAGTTTAGTGGTCAAGTACCACTTATGCAGTTAATCCTGACTGTTAGCAAGTTAAGTAATCTCTCTGAGTTTTCAGTTTCCCTATTTGCAAACATGTCAATAATTATAGTAATTATCTCATAGGGAAGCTGTGAAAATTAATGAAATTGTTTATTAACAACACTTGGCTGAGAGGCTGCCTGTAAAAACTTCTGCCATTAATATTCTTAAAAGTTATCTGTACCTTACAGAATTGGTAAAGACATGTCATTACAAGGTTTGAATATAATTGCAACCTCAGTGTCCCTGAGTGTATGAGTAGGTTATCACTTCCCAGTGAAATATCTAAGGAGATGAGATTATCTGTATTATCACACAGTGACTGAAGCAAAGTTTCCTGTGAAATATTGTCGTGGTAGAGGAGGAAGAGAAATAAACAAGGCAAACTTGAATTTTTTAGGACAATCAGCACCTAAAAAAGTGCCTTGCAGATTACAGTTGCAACATAATCAATTTTTAACAAATGATATCAGTGATACTGTTCCCTATAATGTCTCCAGTGAGCTTAAGGCCAACTCAGGTGATATCGGAAAGGTACATACACACATGAATATTTTTTAAAGAAGGGAGAAAAGGGTAAATAAAGAAAAAAATGAGAGAAATCAAAATTTTCCTCTTATAAGCTGTTTTTATACTGAATATTTCTTGGTGACCTGGAAAAGCCACCATATATATACTGTATGAATATTGCTGCCTTCTCTGACTTTGACCAAACTCTTCTCCCCAAGAACAACTAACAGGTGTGAGAAGCATAATATACGGCTGTGTGGCTATCAACTACAGTGGAAAGCATGATTTGATGTGCCCCCCCCACCAGGCACTCATGGCAAAAATGAGCATTTATAATTCATTTCATTACAAAGAGTAGAAAAAGAAAGGAATGGGCAGAATGTGGAACAACCCAGAAAAGGAAAGTTTCTCTTCTCGCTCTTTAAGAGCCGCCCATCACCCCAAGTCCTCAGAACTTGCCTACACCTCCCTCCAGGCAGCCCTGCAGAGCCCCCAGCATCCCCGTGGCCCTCCCCGTGTCGCTGGCCCTGGGGATGCTCTGCTCCAGCCCCACGTGCACCCTGGGCTGCGAGCTGCCCGCGAGTCATGGCAATCTGGAAAGCTTCACACGCTGGAGTCAGATGGAGAGAGTGTCCACTGTGTCCCGTCTGAGGGACAGGACTGACCAGATCTCCTCAGACCCTGGAGGACGGGCCAGGCTGAGGAGACAGAAGCCACAGCTGTTGAGCATGAGTTGCGCCTGCAGACCTCCCAGCTCTTCAGCACCTCAGGCTCTTCTCTGGGTCCGGACGAGAGCCTCCTGGACAGATTCCTCATTGGACTTGATCAGCAGCTGGAGGAGCTGGACACGTGTCTGAGGGAGGGAAGGTCGACGGAACACTCACCTCTAGGGAGTGAGAACTCCAGATTGGCTGGGAAGAGTTACTTCCAGCGAATCAGTGTGTATCTCAAAGAGAAAGAATACAGCCGCTGTGCCTGGGAGGTTGTCAGCGTGGAAATCAGAAGGCGCTTGGTCTTGGCCAACAAGCTCATTGGGAAACTCAGGAAATAAAGAAGACATTGAATCTGAAAACAGTTCATCTGGTCAACTACATAGCTATTTTCTAAGACTCAAAGTGCAACCTTTAACTCTATTTTTGTGTCAGATGAAATATAAGTGATAGCTAATATATGGCATTATTTAAATATATGTTAAAAGTTTTCTTACCATAACTGTTTAAAACAGATTTCAGAATCCATTTTCCATATCTTAAAAAGTTGTAATATTTATTTATTTATTTAAATTATCAGAAATATTTAGGCCCTTCATAGCATTTAAATCTTTATCATTCATAAGATATTTGTTTTGTACTATATTGTATAAGACTATTCTTGTTTCTCAGTAGAGAAAATAAAAGTAATTTGAAACAAACAAATTGACTTGCACACACCTTTGACTGAAATCTAACCCAAAGATGATCCTTGAAGATAAACCTATACTGAAGTCACCTGAATAAAGTGCGAACGGGGTTACCCACTTTTGGTGACATTTTGAGGATGGATTGAATGTGATTCTTGAGACATAGATTAGAGGATGGAGGGAGATGACTGGAGAAAAGCCCAGGTCAAGGACACAGTTGCCTGCTTGGGGCCTATAAGAACTGGAGTGCCTTCAAGGATTAATGGAAAACCACATACATCATGGGAGGTCAATCTGCATATGTGGAATCTAGGATCCTGGAGTAGGATGTGGAAGGGAGAGTAAGTTTTCCATACTTGGCCACTCCTGAGAAAACAGTCTTCCAAACTGTTGAAATGGAGGCAAGAAGAACAAGGCAGGCTGGGGATTGCAGAGACAGCTCAGAGATGTGACAACCAGCAGCTGCCATGATAAATGTGACTCTAAAGAAGAGCGTTTCTTAAGCTTATCTATATATATGAACCACACATGTCATTGTTAAACTTTTAAATAATTCACACAAAGGAATGCCTACCCTTGACATCTAAGAGGATGCACTCTAATCCTATACTGTTAACAATTTAATGGGCATCCTTCTAGACATTTCTATATGTAGTTAATAAATCTATACATATGGACATACTAATGAATATCACATAAATATCAATTTTTCATATATTTCAGTTTCTCATTTATTTATATTTACTTGCAAATAGATCTTTAAGATTTTTCTTTATTAGTACATAAAAATAGACTGCCTAGCTGTAAATTGGTGCATTATGTCTTAACTGCAAAACTAAGATACTCATAAAATCACACCATGATAATGTGGTTAAGATTAATTGTTTTAATTCATAGCACATGTTCAGAATGGTACCAGACACTTCCCAAGTGCTCCTTATGTTAACTCTTCTATTTGAATCTGGTTAGATTATTTTCTGACATTCTGGGTCTGTGGTCAGGAAGATGAGGCAGTTCCCAGAGAGCTGTTCAGAGACAGATTCCTGCAGCTCACTCACTGCACAGTGAGAGGAGAAATAGCCATTCACTGGGATGACGAGGCCAAGCCTGTTGCAACAATACCCAGAGTTCTAGACGGAAACATTCCTACGTGGCACACAGCCCAGCTGCCTACAAGGACTCACCCCCACCCTCACTGGATTCTTGGTTCTCCCTGGAGTTTAGGAGCTCAGAGTTTCAGCCAGGAAGACACAGGCGTCTGGGAGACAGTCAGGAGGATGCTCTGCCCTGTGCACTCAACCCAGCCAGGAGGCCGGGCCAGAGGGGATTCCCAGCCTGGATCCTGAAATCCCGTTTGGCAGCTTGCATTTAGTTTCCTTTTCACTTGTTGCATCAGCTTCATTGCTATTTTTGCCTTCTGGGGTTCATTATACAATCTCTGATGATGTAACAAAACTCAAGTCACTTGTCGGTTTTAAGTATGTAGATGGCTTTGCTTTGGGTTGTTTCACTTTAAAGCAGATTCCGAAACTGCTTCAGACAGGAAATTAACCCAGAACCCACACAGTGGGACTTTCTCATGTGTCAGCAGAGGGCGGACTCTGAGGCTTGTTCAGCAGCTGCGGCTAATGTGTTGTCCTTTTAACTGTTTTCTCAAACTTAGGTTGCCCTGACTCACTGAACCCCTGACAGTGATTCTGAGAACTAAAGTCCGACTCAGAGAACGGGCTACGATCTGAAGTTAATGCAGCCTTGATGCAGACGGGCATGTTCTGAAAGGGCCAGGCTGAGTGTCCAGCAGCAGCGGGTCCTGGCAGCAAACAGTGAAAACAAGTCATGAGCTGCTCCCGACTGTTCCTGGGCCATCGACCTTCTGATGGGAGCGTTCTGAGAGTGACACGGGTGCAGATGTAGGATCCTCTGGTTGGATATGTTCTGGAGGAGTTAGGAGAGCTAGGCTGAGAGGCCTTCAGCCAAGTACCTAGTTCCAGCTGCATCCTGAAGTGAGCAAAAAAAAAAAAAAAGGGGCAATGAGTCTATCCAAGGCCTGCGACAAGATGTCCAGGGTGTGAGAAAGGAGAAGAGAGATGTCTGCAACCAGGGGCACTCAGATCTCTCTGCACATTGTGCCTCTCCACACCCGGTGGGAGGCTGAGGAGGCGCGCTGGCCCCCAGCTGTCAGCTGTGAGCACAGGGCAACCCCGGCCTGGGCAGAGTCAGCCTCAGGTGCTGAGAGAGGGTGAGAGCCAGGCCGCAGCTGGAAGGTGCGAAGACACGCTCTTGCCTCAGGCTGCAGACGGACTTTCCATCGTGGTCCTGAAGCTTCACAGGCAAAATGTCTCCAGTTTAGGTTGGCCTATTTTTAAATTTTGTATACATTTATACAAATGGCATGTGTTTTCTTTTGTGTTGAGTTTCTCTTACTCACTACTATGTTTGTGCAAGCATTGTGTTTCTTACGTCGTGTTATTAACAAACCTATTATAAGCATAGATAACAACGTATATATTGACGCCATTTTAAGGGATATTTAGGTCGTTTTGTGTTTGGTACTATTATGAATAGTGCTGGTATAAATATTCTTTACTTATATCCTGAAGCATATTCACTTGATTTTTTTCCAGGGTGATTGCTGGACTTTCTAGATCATAGGCTATGCATATTTCAACTATGCTACAAAGTGTTTTTTAAAGTACAAATTTATACACCAAATAGCAGTTGCTCTATATGATCATCACACTTGACATTTTCAGTCCCTTAAAATTTTTATTTGCAGACATATACGTTTATTTAAAATTTTGAAAATCCAACGAAATACTTTTAGATATAGCGTTTGTAAAGTTATCCAGATTAAAACCCAAGATTATTTTGATATGTTTGTGTATGAAAATGCAAGGAAAACCTAGTCCATTAAAAGTAGAAAATGTAATGAAAAAACTGTTTCATTCATTCTTGCAACAACAGTAAATAATAAATATGTTGGAAAAAAACCTCAGAAAGAGTGTGAAAAATATATAATCAAGCCTGTAGCAAAACTTTATTGAGAGGCATTTTAAAAATAGTCCAATCGACCCAGAGGAATCGGGTGGAGAGGGAGGTGGGAGGGGGGATCGGGATGGGGAATACATATAACTCCATGGCTGATTCATGTCAATGTATGACAAAACCCACTGCAATGTTGTGAAGTAATTAGCCTCCAACTAATAAAAATTTAAAAAAAATTAAAAAAAAATAGTCCAATCAATTGGTAGCATTTGCTTCTTTTGTTTGCTTATGAAGTGGTTAAGAAACTTTTGCTAAATAACTATTTGCTCACTAAATGACACTGTGAGTCTCAGTAGGAGGCAGCCTTGGCAGTCTCCTATTGTAGACTCTGTATTCCCTTCTCACTGATGCTGACCACCTCATCACATGCTTACACATTTTTGCTCACTCAGAAGAATTAGTTGGACAAGTTCTTTAATCCTTATGAATGATCAAGATGAAAAAAAAGACAAGCTCAAAGTAACAGAGAAAGCTTCTATTTTGCATTAGTTTCTGCCATCTAATTTGAATCAAATTTCAATTATAGACTTGTACTTCGAGGCCAAAAGTGAAGGTAATTTGTCCTGTCAATGCTATATTAAAAAGGATTAAAGTCTAGAACGTCCCTGGTGGTCCAGTGGTTAAGAATTTGCCTGCCAATGCAGGGGACACAGCTTCCAACCCTGGTCAGGGAAGATAACATATGCTGTGAGGCAACTCAGCCTGCACACCACAACTACTGCGCCCGAGCCCTAGAGTCTGTGCTCGGCAGCGGGAGAAAGCTCCATGGTTCAAAGCCCGAGCACCTCCACTAGAGAGCAGCCCAGGCTTGCTCCAACAGAGGAAGCCCACCTGCTGCAACAAAGACCCAGGCCAGTCACAAATATTAACAAAAATTAACTAGTCTACACTTTATTAAGAACTCCCTAATGTCTCTCCTCCCCCTCCCCACACACTCTGGTTGCGGCAATTTTTTATTTATTTTCTTATTTTTGGCTGTGAGACTTGTGGGATCTTAGTTCTATGATCAGGGATGGAACTCGGGCCCCCTGCCCTGAAAGCATAGAGTCCCAACCAATAGGTCTCTGGGGAATTCCCAGATCTCCTTAGTTTTTTACCTAATGTTCTTTTTCTGTTCTGGGATGTCATTTAGCATGCCCCATTACCTTTAATGGCCACCTCTTCTTAAGCACCTCCGGCTATGACAGTTTCTCAGTAGTAGACTTTTTATGTTATTGTCAATGGTATCATTTTTTAAATGTCATCTTCCAACTTTTAATTGCTCATATAAAGAGAGGTCATTGATTTTTAATATTGATCTTGTTTTCCTACTGCTCCCTCCATCTTGAGCTGTGTTGGTCACCATGGAGCCAACAACCCATGTGGTCAACTGGGCGCTTGACTAGTCCAGCCTGAGCTGTACTATGACTGAAAGTATGTCCTGTATTTTGAAGGCACTATGGAAAAGAAGAATGTACCTATCTCATTAATAAGTTTATACTGGTTTATGTTGAAATGATAACATTTAGATATATTGTGTTAAATAAAATATACTGTTAAAATTAACTATTTTCTTTTTACTCTTTAACTAGTTTCTTTTTACTCTTCTGATGTGGCCTCCAGAAAAATTTAAATCGCACATTCATATAAAAAGAAGTGGTCTTTTAATGTCCTAGCTGCAATCACCATCTGCACTGATTTTGGAGCCCAAGAAAATAAAGTCTGTCACTGTTTCCATTGTTTCCCCATCTATTTGCCATGAAGTGATAATGAGTTTGAACAAACTCCAGTACTGAAGGACAGGGAAACCTGGCATGCTGCATTCCACGGGGTCGCAAAAAGTTGGACCCGACTTAGCGACTAAAAACAACAACAAAGTTGGTAAAGTTATGTGATGTCTTGCTGCTTATGGCTAAGGCCTCCAAAAAGTTCAGATCAACTTACTTTAACATTCTATTTTGCTTTTTATATACATTATTTTTTCTTTTTATTTAAATATATTTATTTTTAATTGAGTGATAATTGCTTTACAATACTGTGTTGGTTTCTGCTATATATTAACATGAAACAGCTAAAGGTATACGTATATCCCCTCCCTCTGGAACCTCCCCCCCCCCCACCCCTCTAGGAACATCACTTTATTTTAGATAGAAAAAAATGTGTCATTTTAAAAATCATTAACTGTATGTTTTTAATCTAAATCATGCATATAACATGTATTTAATTTTCATCGACTTAGTTTAACATTATTCTCTTATAGATAGAAAAAATAAGTGTCTTTTCTAAAATCATAAACTGCAGGTATTATTGTTTGGTAATAGCAGAATTGAGAATTAAACCTAATCTTATGAAAAAGAAAACTCTCTTACAAACAAGGCCCCCTCTCCCCAAATCTCATAATATGAAAAGAGAAAAAGAAAAATCTGTTCCAAATGAAAGAATCCTGTAATAATCTGGTTCAAAAGATTTGGCTCATATTTTTCTTTAACATTCAGCAATTCATTGAAACTTTAAAAAACATTAGAAATTCTCAGTTTGTACATCTTTCTTCCCCGTGATATATGTAAATTGAAATAGCAAGGAGATTAAAGAAAAACAGTTTTGGAGGCAACTAATAATTTAAATGACACAGGAAAACTGAAAGGGAGAATTGAAAGTGGGAAATTCCTCTCAAATAGAAAGAATGGAGGCCAATCCTGTATAAGTAGCCTACACTTAGGGAGGAAGGACATTCACTCTGCAAAGGGTTGAAGACTCAGCTTCAGCATCTACTAGCAGAACAGGTAGCCCTGTGCCTGTTTTCATCATGACCTACCGGTGCCTCCTCCAGATGGCTCTCCTGCTGTGTTTCTCCACCACAGCTCTCTCCATGAACTACAGCTTGCTGCGATTCCAACAAAGGAGGAGCATTGCGGTGTGTCAGAAACTCCTGCGGCAGTTACCTTCAACTCCTCAACATTGCCTCGAGGTCAGGATGGACTTCCAGGTCCCTGAGGAGATGAGGCAAGCACAGCAGTTCCGGAAGGAAGATGCCGTATTGGTCATCTATGAGATGCTCCAGCAGATCTTCAGTATTCTCACCAGAGACTTCTCCAGCACTGGCTGGTCTGAGACCATCGTTGAGGACCTCCTTGTGGAACTCCAAGGGCAGATGGATCATCTGGAGCCAATCCAGAAGGAAATCATGCAGAAGAAAAACTTCACTATGGGAGACATGACCATTCTTCACCTGAAGAAATATTACTTCAACCTTGGGCAGTACCTGAAGTCCATGGAGTACAACAGCTGTGCCTGGACAGTCGTGCGAGTGCAAATACTCACGAACTTTTCTTTCCTGAAGAGCCTAACAGGGTACCTCCGTGACTGAACATCTCCCACCTGTGGCTCTGGGAATGGACAATGTGACTTTGACATGAGACTCTTCAGCCAGCAGAGGCTCTTGAAGTAACTGACAATGCGAACACTGGATTTCAATGGACAGTTAAAGACTGTAAGCTATTTTTAAATTGATTTATTCATTATTTATTTATTTAACCTTTTATATGGGAAATAAATTATTTCTGAAACAAGAGTCAATGTGGCAGTTTTAATGTCAACTTGATTTATGTGACAACACATATTAAAAATTGCAGAGCACCTTGGAGACATTCATTGCAAAACAAGCCTGCAGATTGGTAGAGATTCTGGCCCCTGCCTTTGAGGAATTTAAAACAGAAGGAAGATATGTGGAATGCCCAAGGTATAAGCATACTCTCCATGTACCCATACAGTTTACCTGCTCTTGTCTCCTTCACTTCTTTAAATGCACCAAACAGCTCATGTTGTAGGGCTCCTTGATATGATGTGGTGTGTTTTACTTTCTTTTTTTTAATTGGGCAGAAATGTACATCACCTTACATTTGAGAGTCTTACGAAGTAAGCCTTCTTGATGCCAATAAAATACGGGCAGATTCCATACAGTTTATAAAATTCTTACTAAAGTAAATGAAAAATTCTGACCTTCTAAAGGTCCTTAGTTGCTTGTTGACTCCAAGCCTGATTTCCAACAATGTAGTCCTCAGAAAGAGCTTTCAGGAACATGAGTTAAAAATTACTTAAGACTATCACAGAGACACTAGAAATTGTTAAACATGGTAATTCTCTCAATTAAAAGTAAGTGAAAAGTAATCATGAAAAATATTATCAAGTTTAAATCCATTAAAACTAGAAATGTAAAAGTATATTAAATACTTGTTTTAATACAAAGAAAATTTAGTTTAAATAATGTTTATTAAAATGCTATTGTTAAACAAAATTATATTTTAAATACCTTATATATATTTATTATAAAATTGGAAACGTGAAATATTTTAAAGTAAATATATTAATTAAATATAAAATTATTTAAAAAATAAACTGCTGTGTTTTAAAAATATTCCTATTTTTCAGCTATTCAATACTCAACTCCCACACTTCAAGGCCGAATCCTTGAAAGACACTCTGAAAGTTCCAGAGCATTCCAGGAGCTACTGTTTCCTGGTCACTTGCCCAGGTGGTGGCCACACTCTGTCTCACCCCCAGGAAGTCCCCCCAAACCGTCCCATGGTTATTTTGGCCCCTGGCCACCGTTGAGTTCTCCTCTGTGGGCAACACACTCCCGGGGTCCCATAGCCTGTCCCATGGCCTTGGCTGTTTCTCACGTTGTCCAGAATGGCTCTAAGCCTATAGTCTCACCGATGCCACCTGCTCCTCTTCCTGCTCAAGGCCCTCCCATCTCCCATCGCCCATAGGCTCACCCCCACCGCCGGGTTTAACTTTGTCCACACCGCGGTTCTATGGTCCCATCGCCAGTATTCTCACCGCCTCCGCTGTTTTCCACTTGTCTGCGACGCCCTCTGACTTCCCAGCGCAGACACTCACAGTGTCATCCCACCGCAGGTTCTGCTGTGCGCGCATCGCCTTCGCGCCGACCCATTCCCTACAGGCTCATCGCCGCCGCCAGGTTACACTTTCTTTCAATGCAGTCCCAGTCTCCCATCGCCCAAGGTCTCCTCCCACCGCCGTGTTTCACTTTCTGCACAACGCCTTCCCATCGTGGCTTAGCCAAGCGTCTGTCTCCTCGCCAGTGCCAGGTTCCCCTTTGTGCGCACCGCGCTCGCATCGTCCAGCTGCCAATTGTCTCATCGCGGCCACAGTGTTTCCCACTGCGCGCAACGCCCTCTCAGCGTCCCATGGACAAATGTCTCATCGCCGGTGCTGGCTTTCACTTTGTCCGCACCGCCGTCCACTCTTCTCAAAGCCCAAAGTCTCAAAGCCACCGCCGATTACCCCTTTGTGTCCAGCTCCCGCCCACGGTCTCATCGCCTCTAGGCTCACGGCCGCTGGTTTTCCCTTCATGCACAACAACGCTGTCCTGTCTTCCCATCGCCAGTAGTCCCGACTCCACCGTGGTCTTTCACTTTTCTTCAAAGCTGTGCCACACTCCCACCGCCCAAGGTCTCATCACCACAGCCGGGTTTACCTTGGAGCTCTGCTCTTTCCCACTGTCCCCTAGCAAAGTCTCATTGCAACGGCGGGTCCTCCTGTGCGCGCATCCCCTCCCGTCGGTCCATAAACAACTGTCTCCTCGCTGATCCCCGCGCTCACTTTGTCCTCACGCTGTCAAAGGTCACATGGGCTGTACTCCCATCGCCAGTGCCGGGTATCGCCCTCCCATCGCCAGTGCCGGGTATCGCCCTCCCATCGGCCCAGAGCGGACAGTGTCATCGCGGCCACCACGTTCCACTTTGTGCCCAACGCCCTCCCACAGTCCCACAGCGAATAGTCTCATAGCGACCACTGTGTTCCACTTTGTTCTGCAAACGCTCTCCCATCACCCCACAGCAAATCATCTCCTAGCCCTCGCGGGATTCGACCCATGAGCAACGCTCCAGCAGGGCCCACAGTCAATAGTCTTTTAGCAACCGCGGTCCTTCTGCTCAACGCCCGCCTCCATCGCAGCAGAGCCATAGTGTCATGGCTGCCTCTGTGTTTCACTTGGTGCGCAACGCCCTCCCATTGTTCCACAGCCGATAGTCTCCTGGCCACCACTGGACTCCGCCTTGATTGCAAACGCACGCAGCCACCACCCCCCACCGACCCCACCCCACCCCACCCGATCCCCCGCCCCCAAATCATTAGAGACAGCCAGTACTCTCATGGAGGCACAGCCAATAGTCTCATGGCGGCTACAACCTTTCACTTTGTCAGCAACGCCCCCCACATCCTCCTGTAACCAATTGTCTTCTGCCCGCCCTCTAGAATTCAAAAGTATGAAGTCAAGAGATACGTGGAATAACAGGCAAATTTGGCCTTGGAGTACAAAATGAAGCAGGGCAAACGCTAACAGGGTTTTGCCAAAAGAACGCACTGGTCATAGCAAACACCCTTTGCCAACAACACAAGACAAGACTCTACACATGGACATAACCAGATGGTCAATATTGAAATCAGTTTGATTATATTCTTTGCAGTCAAAGATGGAGAAGCTCTACACAGTCAGCAAAAACAAGACCAGGAGCAGACAGTGGCTCAGATCATGAACTCCTTATTGCCAAAGTGAAGTGTAGTGAAGTCACTCAACCGTGTCCGACTCTTTACCACCGGATATAAATGTAGCCTACCAGGCTCCTCTGTCCATGGAATTTTCCAGATAGGAGTACTGGAGTGGGTTGCCATTTCCTCCTCCAAGGGATCTTCCTGATCCGAGCATCAAACTCAGTCTCCCCCATGGCAGGCAGACACTTTATCATCTGAGCCACCTGGGAAGCCCCAAATTCACCCTTAACATGAAGAAAGTAGGCGAAAATACTAGGTCATTCTGGTATGACCTAAATCAAATCCCTTGCGATTGCACAGTGGAAATGACAAATAGATACAAGGGATTAAATCTGATAGGCAGAGTGCCTGAAGAACGATGGATGGGAAGTTCATGACATTGTACAGCAGGCTGGGATCAAGACCATCCTGAAGAGAAAGAAATGCAAAAAGGCAAAATGGTTGTCTGAAGAGGCCTTACAAATAGCTGAGAAAAGAGAGAATTGAAAGGCAAAGGAGAAAAGGAAAGATATACCCATTGGAATGCAGAGTTCCAAAGGATAGCCAGGACAGAAAAGAAAGCCTTCATCAGAGATCAATGCAAAGAAATAGAGGAAAACAGTAGAATGGGAACCACTAGAGATCTCTTCAAGAATCTTGGTATCTCAGAGATACCAAGGGAACATTTCATGCAGAGATGGGCACAAAAAAGGACAGAAATGGTATGACCCAACAGAAACACAAGATATTAAGAGGTGGCAAAAATACATAGAAGAACTATACAAAAAAGATCTTCATGACCCAGACAACCAGGACAGTATGATCACTCATCTAGAGCCAGACATCCTGGAATGCGAAGTCAAGTGGGCCTTAGGAAGCATCACTACGAACAAAGCTAGTGGATGTGATGGAATTCCAGTTGAGCTATTTAAAATCCTAAAAGATGCTGCTGCTGAAAGAGCCACACTCAATATGCCAGCATATTTGGAAAACTGAGCAGTGGCCACAGGACTGGAAAAGGTCAGTTTTCATTCCAGTCCCAAAGAAAGGCAATGCCAAAGCATGCTCAAACGACTGCACAATTGCACTCATCTCACATGCTAGCAAAATAATGCTCAAAATTCTCCAAGCCAGGCTTCAACGGTACGTGAACCATGAACTTCCAGATGTTCAAGCTGCATCTAGAAAAGGCAGAAGAACCAGAATGGCCAACATTTTTGGATCACAGAAAAGCAAGAGAATTCCAGTAAAACGTGTACTTCTGCTTTATTGATTATGCCAAAGCTATTGACTGTGAAGATCACAACAAACTGTGGAAAATTCTTCAAGAGTTGGGAATACCAGATCACCTGAGAAATCTGTATGCAGGTCAAGAAGAAACAGTTAGAACTGGACATAGAACAATGGACTGGTTCCAAACTGGGAAAAGGAGTACAGCAAGGCTGTATATTGTCACCTGCTTATTTAACTTATATGCAGATTACATCATGTGAAATACTGGGTTGTATGAAGCACAAGCTGGAATCAAGAATGCCAGGAGAAATATTAATAACCTCAGATATGCAGGTGATAACACCCTTATGCAGAAAGTGAAGAAGAATTAAAGAGTCTCTTGATGAACCTGAAAGAGGAGAGTGAAAAAGCTGGCTTAAAACTCAACATTCAAAAAACTAAGATCATGGCATCTCATCCCAAGAGTTCATAGAAAACAGATGGGGAGCAATGGAAACAGTGACAGACTTTATTTTCTTAGACTCCAAAATCACTGCAGATGCTGAGTACAGCCATGAAATTCAAAGACACTTGCTCCTTGGAAGAAAAGCTATGACCAAACTAGACAGTATATTAAAAAGCAAAGACATTACTTTGCCAACAAAGGTCTGTCTAGTCAAAGCAATGGTGTTTCTAGTAGTCGTTCATGGATGTGAGAGTTGACTATAAAGAAACCTGAGTGCCGAAGAACGATTCTTTTGAACTGTGGTGTTGGAGACGACCTTTGAGAGTTCCTTGGACTGCAAGGAGATCGAATCAGTCAATCCTAAAGGAAATCAGTCCTGAATATTCATTGGAGGGACTGATGCTGAAGCCGAAATGCCAGTAATTTGGCCACCCAATGTGAAGAACTGACTCACTGGAAAAGACCCTGATGCTGGGATAGATTGAAGGCAGGAGGAGAAGGGGTGACAGAGGATGAGATGGTTGTATGGCATCACTGACTCGATGGACATGAGTTTGAGCACGCTGTGGGAGTTGGTGATGGACCACGGGAAGCCACGGGTGCTGCAGTCCATGGGGTTGCAAGAAGTCGGACATGACTGAACAACTGAAATGAATGACTGAACGGGGACACAGGTACCTTTTGTTCAGTGGCCTTTTCCATCATCAACATGTGACTCCAAATTGAATGTGGTACTTGAATTACTACACTCGCCAATAAAAGGATGAAGGCTGGGGGCTCACAGGGGATGTTTCCAAATGCCAGGACTACACAGGGCTAGAGCACTTCCTCTCACATTCCATGGCCTGGCTTTATCCTCATGGGAATCTCATTGCAATCAAGTTGTGAAATTATTGGGTGATTAATGCATGAAAGAATACACAGAAGAACTGTACAAAAAAGATCTTCATGACCCAGATAATCACAATGGTGTGATCACTCAACTAGAGCCAAACATCCTGGAATGTGAAGTCAAGTGGGCCTTAGAAAGCATCACTATGAACAAAGCTAGTGGATGTGATGGAATTCCAGTTGAGCTATTTCAAATCCTGAAAGATGATGCTGTGAAAGTGCTGCACTCAATATGTCAGCAAATTTGGAAAACTCAGCAGTGGCCACAGGACTGGAAAAGGTCAGTTTTCATTCCAGTCCCTAAGAAAGGCAATCCCAAAGAATGCTCCAACTACCCCACAATTGCACTCATCTCACACGCTAGTAAAGTAATGCTCACAATTCTCCAATCAGCAATACGTGAACCAAGAACTTCCAGATGTTCAAGCTGGTTTTAGAAAAGGCAGAGGAACCAGAGATCAAATTGCCAATATCCGCTGGATCATCAAAAAAGCAAGAGAGTTCCAGAAAATCATCTATTTCTGCTTTATTGACTACGCCAAAGCCTTTGACGTGTGGATCACAATAAACTGTGGAAAATTCTGAAGGAGAGGGGAATACCAGACCACCTGACCTGCCTCTTGAGAAACCTGTATGCAGGTCAGGAAACAACAGTTAGAACTGGACAGGAAACAACAGACTGGTTCCAAATAGGAAAAGGAATACGTCAAGGCTGTATATTGTCACCCTGCTTATTTAACTTATATGCAGAGTACATCATGAGAAATGCTGGGCTGGAAGAAGCACAAGCTGGAAACAAGATTGCTGGGAGAAATATCGTAACCTCAGATATGCAGATGACACCACCCTTATGGCAGAGAGTGAAGAGGAACTGAAAAGCCTCTTGATGAAAGTGAAAGAGGAGAGTGAAAAAGTTGGCTTAAAGCTTAACATTCAGAAAACTAAGATCATGGCATCTGGTCCCATCACCTCATGGGAAATAGATGGTGAGACAGTGGAAACAGTGTCAGATTTATTTTTTTGGGCTCCAAAATCACTATGGATGGTGACTGCAGCCATGAAATTAAAAGGCGCTTACTCCTTGGAAGGAAAGTTATGACCAACCTAGATAAAATATTAAAAAGCAGAGACACTACTTTGCCAAGAAAGGTCCATCTGGTCAAGGGTATGGTTTTTCCAGTGGTCAGGTA
This sequence comes from Cervus canadensis, assembly GCF_019320065.1. Lineage (NCBI taxonomy): Eukaryota > Metazoa > Chordata > Mammalia > Artiodactyla > Cervidae > Cervus > Cervus canadensis. Next base: position 48,057,221 of record NC_057399.1, on the reverse strand, counting down.
TGGATGTGTGAGTTGGACTATGAAGAAAGCTGAGCACTGAAAAATTGATGCTTTTGAACTGTGGTGTTGGAGAAGACTCTTGAGAGACCCTTGGACTGCAAGGAGATCCAACCAGTCCATCCTAAAGGAGATCAGTCCTGGGTGTTCATTGGAAGGACTGATGCTGAAGCTGAAACTCCAATACTTTGGCCACCTCATGCGAAGAGTTGACTCATTGGAAAAGACCCTGATGCTGGGAGTGATTGGGGGCAGGAGAAGAAGGGGGCGACAGAGGATGAGATGGCTGAATGGCATCCCGACTCAATGGGCATGCGTTTGAGTGAACTCAGGGAGTCGGTGATGGACAGGGAGGCCTGGCCTGCTGTGTGATTCATGGGGTCTCAAAGAGTCGGACACGACTGAGCAACCGAACTGAACTGAACTGAATGCATGAAAAATAAAGTCACGGTGTTGACTTTCAAAAATGCACAACATGAAAGTAGAAAGTTTTTTGGGGGGCAAAAATGAGGACTGTAGCCCAGGAGACAGCACATAAGATAGCTCTGAGAAGCTGTTCCAAAGAGGCACATATGTGATTTTGGTGAAGGGAGAGTACATGTAATCCTGTACCTATTTTTTGCAGAAGTTTTCTGCTAGTGTCATGAAGGTTTCTTGGAGTCACAAGAAGCAGTCATCACCATGAAGGATTTTCGTGCTTTTCTAGATATGAGGAGATAGAATAATTGGGTTCATAAAATGGGCTCCTGAAAACATCTAACCCTCTGAAGACTTGTTCTGCCAGTTTTCCCTGCTCACATCATGCCTCACTTCTGCCTTCCACACTGCGTTCCTTTCCAGGGGTGTTAAAAATCAGCAGCTGCAATAGCACATGATTTAATCCTTATAGGTAGATGACAAGTGCCAATGGCACGTACTAGTTTGTACTTGGCAGGGCATGAGGCCACGTTTCACGTTTGCACTATTTGTCCAAATGAAGTTCTGGGTAGAGGTCGAGGGGAACAAGTAATATTCTTGCTTGCACACACTTCATTAAAATACAATCTGACCCAAATGCTTTTCCTCCAAGTTCAGCCTTGGGGATAACGAGAAGAATGCCAGTCATAGTTCACAGTATCATCACCTGTTTGACAAAAACATCCAAGCTGATCCCCAAAGACAATGCCTACAGGAAAATATCCACAATGTAGACAGGTTACTTGCTGTTTCCTTACTACCCGAAGGAGAGAAGAAAAGAATCATCAGGCAATTCCTTGCAAGTACTTGAGGATGACTAAAGAAAAACTGATTAGTGTGTCTTCCATTTGGGTCCACAATCACGAGTCTCATTTGATCTAAATATAGCAAATGGAAAGTTGAACTCAGTCTTCCTGAAAATGATCTTCAAAAAATATCACACACAATTATAAATATATATGCACCCAACATAGGAGCACCACAATATGTAAGGCAAATGCTAACAAGAATGAAGGGGGAAATTAACAATAACACAATAATAGTGGGAGACTTTAATACCCCACTCACACCTATGGACAGATCAACTAAACAGAAAATTAACAAGGAAACAGAAACTTTAAATGACACAATGGTCCAGCTAGATCTAATTGATATCTATAGGACATTTCACCCCAAAACAATCAACTTCACCTTTTTCTCAAGTGCACATGGAACCGTCTCCAGAATAGATCACATCCTGGGCCATAAATCTAGCCTTGGTAAATTAAAAAAATTGAAATCATTCCAGTCATCTTTTCTGACCACAGTGCAGTAAGAATAGATCTCAATTACAGGAAAAAAACTATTAAAAATTCCAACATATGGAGGCTAAATACCATGCTTCTGAATAACGAACAAATCATAGAAGAAATCAAAAAAGAAATCAAAATATGCATAGAAATGAATGAAAATGAAAACACAACAACCCAAAACCTATGGGACACTGTAAAAGCAGTGCTAAGGGGAAGGTTCATAGCAATACAGGCTTACCTCAAGAGACAAGAAAAAAGTCAAATAAATAACCTAACTCTACACCTAAAGCAACTAGAGAAGAAAGAAATGAAGAACCCCAGGGTTAGTAGAAGGAAAGAAATCTTAAAAATTAGGGCAGAAATAAATGCAAAAGAAACAAAAGAGACCATAGCAAAAATCAACAAAGCTAAAAGTTGGTTTTTTGAAAAGGTAAATAAAATTGACATGGCGTTAGCCAGACTCATCAAGAAACAAAAGGAGAGGAACCAAATCAACAAAATTAGAAATGGAAATGGAGAGATCACAACAGACAACGCTGAAATACAAAGGATCATAAGAGACTACTACCAGCAGCTCTATGCCAATAAAATGGACAACTTGGAAGAAATGGACAAATTCTTAGAGAAGCATAACTTTCCAGAACTGAACCAGGAAGAAATACAAGATCTTAACAGACCCATCACAAGCATGGAAATCGACACTGTAATCAGAAATCTTCGAGTAAACAAAAGCCCAGGACCAGATGGCTTCACAGCTGAATTCTACCAAAAATTTAGAGAAGAGCTAACACTTATCTTACTCAAACTCTTCCAGAAAATTGCAGAAGGCAAACTTCCAAACTCATTCTATGTGGCCAGCATCACCCTAATACCAAAAGCAGACAAGGATGCCACAAAAAAAGAAAACTACAGGCCAATATCACTGATGAACATAGATGCAAAAATCCTTAACAAAATTCTAGCAAACAGAATCCAACAACATATTAAAAAGATCATACATCATGACCAAGTGGGCTTTATCCAGGAATGCAAGGATTCTTTAATATCCACAAATCAATCAATGTAATACACCACATTAACAAATTGAAAGATAAAAACCATATGATTATCTCAATAGATGCAGAAAAAGCCTTTGACAAAATTCAACATCCATTTATGATCAAAACTCTCCAGAAAGTAGACATAGAAGGAACATACCTCAACATAATAAAAGCTATATATGACAAACCCACAGCAAACATCATCCTCAAAGGTGAAAAATTGAAAGCAGTTCCCTTAAAGTCAGGAACAAGACAAGGGTGTCCACTCTCACCACTACTATTCAACATAGTTTTGGAAGTGTTGGCCATGGCAATCAGAGCAGAAAAAGAAATAAAAGGAATCCAGATAGGAAAAGAAGAAGTAAAACTCTCACTGTTTGCAGACAATATGATCCTCTACATAGAAAACCCTAAAGACTCTACCAGAAAATTACTAGAGCTAATCAATGAATACAGTAATGTTGCAGGACATAAAATTAACACACAGAAATCCCTTGCATTCCTACATGCTAACAATGAGAAAACAGAAAGAGAAATTAAGGAAACAATACCATTCACCACTGCAACAAAAAGAATAAAATACTTAGGAGTATATCCACCTAAAGAAATGAAAGACCTATATATAGAAAACTATAAAACACTGATGAAAGAAATCAAAGAGGACACAAATAGATGGAGAAATATACCATGTTCATGGATTGGAAGACTCAATATTGTGAAAATGGCTATACTACCCAAAGCCATCTATAGATGCAATGCAATCCCTATCAAGCTACAACAGTATTTTTTTTTAACAGAACTAGAACAAATAATTTCACAATTTGTATGGAAATACAAAAAACCTCAAATAGCCAAAGCAATCTTGAGAAAGAAGTATGGAACTGGAGGAATCAACCTGCCTGACTTCAGGCTCTACTACAAAGCCACAGTCATCAAGACACAAAGACAGAAATATAGATCAATGGAACAGAATAGAAAGCCCAGAGATAGATCCACGTACCTATGGACATCTTATCTTCGACAAAGGAGGCAAGGATATACAATGGAAAAAAGACAACCTCTTTAACAAGTGGTGCTGGGAAAACTGGTCAACCACTTGTAAAAGAATGAAACTAGAACACCTTCTAACACCATACACAAAAATAAACTCAAAATGGATTAAAGATCTAAATGTCAGACCAGAAACTATAAAACTCCTAGAGGAGAACATAGGCAAAACACTCTCTGACATAAATCACAGCAGGATCCTCTATGACCCACCTCCCAGAATATGGGAAATAAAAGCAAAAATAAACAAATGGGACCTAATTAAACTTAAAAGCTTTTACACAACAAAGGAAACGATAAGCAAGGTGAAAAGACAGCCCTCAGAATGGGAGAAAATAACAGCAAACGAAGCAACAGACAAAGGATTAATCTCAAAAATATACAAGCAACTCCTGCAGCTCAATTCCAGAAAAAATAAATGACCCAGTCAAAAAATGGGCCAAAGAACTAAACAGACACTTCTCCAAAGAAGACATACAGATGGCTAACAAACACATGAAAAGATGCTCAACATCACTCATTATCAGAGATATGCAAATCAAAACCACAACGAGGTACCATTACACACCAGTCAGGATGGCTGCTTTCCAAAAGTCTACAAGCAATAAACGCTGGAGAGGGTGTGGAGAAAAGGGAACCCTCTTACACTGTTGGTGGGAATGCAAACTAGTACAGCCACTATGGAGAACAGTGTGGAGATTCCTTAAAAAACTGGACCCATATGACTCATTGCCCCATTGCAATGACCCATATGACCCATTGCCATATGACCCAGCAATCCCACTCCTGGGCATACACACTGAGGAAACTAGATCTGAAAGAGACAGGTGCACCCCAATGTTCATCACAGCACTGTTTATAATTGCCAGGACATGGAAGCAACTTAGATGCCCAACAGCAGACGAATGGATAAGGAAGCTATGGTACATATACACAATGGAATATTACTCAGCCATTAAAAAGAATTCATTTGAATCAGTTCTAATGAGGTGGATGAAACTGGAGCCTATTTTACAGAGTGAAGTAAGCCAGAAAGATAAACACCAATACAGTATACTAACGCATATATATGGAATTTTAAAAGATGGTAACGATAATCCAATATGCAAAACAGAAAAAGAGACACAGATGTAAAGAACAGACTTTGGGACTCAGTGGGAGAAGGCGAGGGTGGGATGTTCTGAGAGAATAGCATTGAAACAAGTATACTATCAAGGGTGAAACAGATCACCAGCCCAGGTTGGATGCATGAGACAAGTGCTCAGGGCTCGTGCACTGTGAAGACCCAGAGGGATGGGATGGGGAGGGAGGCGGGAGGGGGGATCGAGATGGGGAACACATGTAAATCCATGGCTGATTCATGTCAGTGTATGGCAAAAACCACTACAATATTGTAAAGTAATTAGCCTCTAACTAATAAAAATAAATAAAAAAAAAAAAAAAAAAAAAAAAAAAAAAAAAAAAAAAAAAAAAAAAAAAAAAACGAATATCACACACATGCTATGGGCAAGGACCAAAAAAGACTAAAACAAAATTTTTGTATCAATGAAGAGTTAACAGTTAACACTAATTGCAACTTATGAAACACTATATAAAATATGTGACAGATTATTACACTTAGTCTATTAATTACCACTAACAGTCACTTAATTAGTTTTCCTGTTATCCTGCTGATGAGGTAGCATTTATGTTGCAGGAAGTTAAATAATACAGGGTAAGATAGCATTTCAAGTAAACATCTGCTTTTCATCCTTTTATGTTAAAGTGACAACGCCCAGTGTATTCTTATTTAATATAAATTGTACGTGTGTGTATATATATACACGCATATGTTGTTCAGTTGCTAAGTTGTATCCGAGTCTTTGTGACACCATGAACTGCAGTAAGCCAGGCTTCCCTGTCCTTCACCATCTCCCGGACCTTGCTCAAACTCATGTCCATTGAGTCAGTGATGCCAAGCAACCATCTCATCCTCTGTCACCCCCTTCTCCTGCCCTCAGTCTTTCCTAGCATCAGAGTCTTTTTCAATGAATTGCTTTCTTCATGGCAGGTAGCCAAACAATTAAAGCTTCAGCACCAGTCTTTCCAACGAATATTCAGGGTTGATTTCCTTTAGGATTGACTGAATTTATCTCCTTGCTGTCCAAGAGACTCTCAAGAGTGTTCTCCAGCACCACAGTTTGAAAGCACCAATTCTTCAGCACTCAACCCTCTTTATGGTCCAACTCTCACATGCATACAACTACTGGGAAGCCTTCCAGGATCAGATGGAGAGCGTGGTGTGATGAAGTAACCCCTGCCACTTAAATTCTCCTCTCAGAGCTAACTTGGGTCAGCTGCTTTCTTGGTTAAAGCTCCTGGGGCAGCCAACAAAGTAGAAGAGTCTATGTGACACTCAACACAGATTTTCCCGTTGTTTCCTTAGTTGTACATGTACCTGGTTGTAGTTTCAATGTCTTGACAAATAGGTGGAGGAGACATGATGTCAAATGATGGCAATAGCATCATCATCATTCAAAAAGATTTCGACTCCCAGGATGAGAACTGTCTTCAGAGCAAGTTGACAAGCTAGATAAGAATAACAGACGCATTGCTATATCCTCATATGCTTCACCTTAAAGTGAGAATTGTTTAATTCAAGTTGACTAGGGCCTTATTGAACACAGGACTCCAAAACTTTTCAAGTCATCACATTTGGAATACATGGCACTCATTTTGCAAACTGCATCCAACTTACCATCATTCTCAGTGCTTTCACAATTAACATATTTTTATTTTCTTGAATAAGGAGTCAGTTTATTTTCATTTAACTTTTAGACATTCCCCTCTGTTTATACTTGAACATAACTTCACAAGCATCTCTATTCTTACCATGTGTCTTCTGAACCTTTACTATGTTGACTGAAAGCAACAGTCCTAATAAGAACTAGAAGTGAACTGTCACATCCGTGGAGGTTTGTAAGCTTTCCTATTTTTTTGGCTGTGACAGCCACATGGCTTATGAGACCTTTATTCCCTGACTGGGGATTGAACCCAGACCCACGGCAGTGAAAGTACTGAATCCTAACCATTGAATGGACAAGGAAGTCTCAAATCAAATTTTGCAGTTTTAGGTTTTCAGTTTTTCACTCAAGTATTCAGAGAAACTCTAAATTGCTTTAACATTATATATTTGTTCTAAATAAATGACTGTTGGAGAACTGAAGGGAATATGACAAGGGTCAAGAAACATGTAAATGTCACTTTAAAAGTAACACATAAATCCAATACATTTGAGACCCAAACTGATAAAGGTTAAAATAATAAATATTAATAGAATCTGCTTAAACATAAAAGAAACTGTTGATTTATTTAAAACACAAACTTCACAATAACTTGCAAGAGGAAAAAATCCTAAAATCTAATAATACTAAATACTTAAAACCAAAATTGGACAACACAGAGGCAGGCCAAAAAAGCAAGAGAGTATAATGAAGAAAATAATTAGAGGTAGCAATTTAATGTAAACCAGATCTTTGTCATTAATATAATATTGATATCCTTGAGAAATTTAAAAAACCACATTAAATGTGAGAAAGTAGGTCAATATATATAAGAAACAAATTGAATTTATAGTTAAATATAAAAACATTTGAACTAAATTTCAATAGTATAAAACAATGAGTAAAGAACATAACATTATATAGCAGTGTGAACAGAAATATGGTAGCACTGAAATTTTACCTAAACGCTGTGCTTGCGAGCTAAGCTGCTTCAGTCATGTCTGACTCTCTGTGACTCTATGGACCATAGGCTGCCAGGCTCTTCTGTCCATGGAGATTCTCCAGGTAAGAATACTGGAGTGGGTTGCCATGCCCTCCTCCAGGGGATCTTCCTGACCCAGGGATCAAACTGGTGTCTTCTCTGTCTCCTGCATTGGCAGGCAGGTTCTCTACCATTAGTGCTGCCTGGGAAGCCCAGTATGATGCTATTAGTCTGTAAAAGCCCATATAGAAAAGTAATAAAGAGAAGATTTCAAAATATGATTTAGAAGAGGAAATTAGTGATCAACACTCTTGAGCCCTTAACCTAGATTAGGAAATATAATTGTTACAAATATTTATGAAAATTATCATACATTAGACTTACACAGAAAATATCCATAATTCTTTTAGGGCAAAAATATGTGTATAAGTTGTGTGCTCAGATCACAATGCCTGCAATCAAAGTAATTTAAATAATAATTTAAAATAATTTTAAAGTATCATTTAGAGATCTAACATCATCCTGATAAATTATGACAAGTTAAAATTAAAACATAAAATGAGAAATTTAGTAAGAAATGGAAATTAAATCACTATTCTTCAAATTTGCAGGAAAAAAGTTGCACACTGAGATGAATTCATATCCTTGAAACATGAATTGGAAATAGATTGGCCTCATTTATTAAAGTTAACAAGAATATTCATATAACATTAATAGAACTAGTATAAGAAAATACCTGTCAAATGCCCACTTCTGAATCACCATGATTTGACTGTCATTCTCTAGAATAAAATTAGATTTTGTAAAAACAGTGGCTAATTTTAGTTCATAACTCAAATAATCATCATCCAAGTGCTTCTCCTCAGAGCAATCACCATGCACGCAGCAGATGTGCTTATCACACAGCATATTAAAAGGACTACAACAGAGAATATTTTAACAATATATACTAAAAAGGTTAAGATTTCATAAAATTCATCTTGCTGTTTCACTAAGGATCTTCTTAAGTGAAACGGTAGTGTTTTCAAACTTCAAGCAAATTATACATAAAAACATGGCAATTAAACAGTGTCATAAAAACATGACACTGAGGTGCCAGTGCTTTGATCAACACTAAGGCACCAGCACTCATACCCAGCATTGTATTTGCACCACCAATAGTTGTTAATGCGGTGAAAATGACAAAGAAGGTCTGGCTATCATTACAGTAACCATTTTACCTCACGAATCCCTGTAGAGTGTCCCGGGGATCTGCAGGGGCCCACAGGCTGCACTTTGAGAACTGCTGGTTTCATGAATTTCCCTGCACCTGCTCTGGTCAGAGTTGCTCTGCAGCTTTAAAATCTTCAGTAATTTCCTTGGTTCTTAAGATAAAATCTAACATCATTCAAAAGTCTGTCACTGGGCCCTTTTCCGTACCTCCAGGGTCATTCCCGGCCATACTCTCCATGCATCAGTACAGTCTACCGACTCTGGTCTTGTTCACTTCTTTAAAAGTTCCCAGAGCCATTCCTGCTGCAGGGACCCTCTGTACACTCTGCTTTGTTTTGTACTTTTAAGTTATGTTTTGTTTTTTTTTTTTCTGGGAAAGTTTGCTCTTCACGAGATACTGAACAGATTGCTACTCACTCTTCAAGTCTCATACTTCAGATTACTTCCCTGGGGAGACTGAAGGTGGTCTGAATGAGCATCCCAGGAAAGTCATTGCCATCAGCCCCTTTTACTTCTCCTGTGGAGCCCAAGGCCCAAATGTAAATACCTAATTATAACAACTTCTTTCATGGCAATGTTCTCACTCCAGTGTAGCTCTGTAAGGTCAGGGCCTCTGCCTCTCATACTCAAGACTCCCTCCACAAGGCCAACAAGTAAGGAATTAACTGCACAACATTCTTCTCCACATATTTTGCATCATTAGGACTTTAGGAAAGGTTTCAAAAGAAACAGAAAGAAACATGTCTTCAAATAAATTTCATGAGTCAAAAAAGGTAGATTTTTATTAAAGAAAATTATATATTCTTACATTATAAATAGAACATATAACTGCAAATACCATAAAAATTAATTACTATAAATAAATGAATTTACATTCACACAAAAACATGTTATTGCATAAGATTCAGCCACAGGGTATCAGATATAGTTCCTCTAATTCTAAAAGCAATTGGATATCAATATTCCCAATATTAGTGCTGATACCAAACGTCACTCAAACTAATTCATAGCAAAGGCAGAAATCACAGTTCTGGAAATGACTGAACAATGAAGAATCTGAGCGAGAACACGAGTCACTGAGAATTAGCTTCCTTCTTACTTCCTGAGTTTTCTTAGGAACTTGTTAACACAGAGAAATTGGCTCGTGATTTCCACTCTGACGATTTCCCAGGTGGAGTCGCTGTATTCCTTCTCTTGCAGGTAGACATGGATGCCCTGGAAGTACCTCTTCACGGCCAGTGTGGGGCCCGTCCTTCCCAGAGCAGAGTCTTCCTCTCCCATCACCTGCCCCAGGCAGGCATCCAGGTCATCCAGCTGCTGAAGGAGTCCAGTGAGGAGCTGCTCCAGGAGGATGGTGTCCCAGGCAGCAGAGGAGCGCTCTGTGTGGAAGAGGTTGAAGCTCTGCTGGAGCATCTCCTGGAGCACAGAGAAGGCCTGGGCCTCCTGGAGCTGGCCACCACTCTTCTGCTCCTGAGGGAAGCTGAAGTCTATCCTGTACCCCAGGCAGGAAAGAGAGAGATTGCCCTTATTTGATCTACATGTTGAAGGTCTCCTGCTTTTCTAAGTAAGGCTCTGAGGCAGGTCATGGACTCAGAGGCGGAGATGTGGTTAGAGATGAGTATCGTCAGTGTCATCATTGAGGAGATGAAGAACCATTGGTCAGTTCCACAAGGAAGCGTTCCAGTTGAGATGAGCGATTGCAAACTTGGTTTCACCTCCATTTCATTGAAGGATCGCCTCTTATATATTAAATCCCCAAATTTTCATATCCTAAATTTTCCCAGATCTGTGTACTACCTGATTTGGGGCTTCCCTGTCACTTCAAGAGCCTGGAAAGCTGTCATGAGTTTCCACTCTTCTGTATCCTTACAGTTAAAGGAAAATGTATTCATTAAAAAAGTAGATGTTCTAATTCAACAGAATGCTTATCATCTCAGTAACTTTGAACTAATGATATATTAATAGTTATTGGATCTCTCTTCCTGATGCTAAGATCAACTTTTAAGGAAACTTTTTTAGATTTCCTTTTTAAATTTTCTTTTGCCTGCCTCTTCATATTCCTCTTGAAAGAGCCCATCAGATGCGAAAAACACCGGAGCTTTACATGTGTGGACCTACCTTATTCTGTGCAGCAGAACTTTTAATTTGTCAAAGTTGGTTTTATTTACTCTCCATAATTGATAAAATTACTAAACATTAAGTACCAAAAATTTGCTGAGTTTGTTACAGAGTCCAAGTTGTTCTGCTTGCTGCAACGTAAATCAATGAATCCAAGACGAGGTGTGGGGATCTGGACGGGACTTTATTCCGGTCTGGCTGACTGAGAAGATGGAAGGCTAATGCCTCAAAATAACCATTTTGTCCGGACCTGAATGTCAGATTCTTTTATGAATGAGAGATTGGGGGGAGGTGAAGAAACAAAGAAAAGGACCTTTTAATTCCTGTAAATATCTCCCAGAATGTTTAGTAAGCCTCAGGTAGGGGCATATGTTAATTGAACTTCCTTACAATCATTTCATGGGTGTGTGAAATGGAATATCTCATGTCATGTCAGCAAACAAAGATGTCACACCTATCTGTGATTCTGCCCTTCCCAAATGTGAATTTCTGGGCCGCCTGGTAAGTAGCCAAGTAGGGCGCCTGTGCCCTTGCCACACCCAGAGTCACAGTCCCACAGTCCGTCACAGGTGAGCGGTGTCAGGTGATCTCCCTGAGGCAGGCCACTATGGCTGTTTCAGTTCAGTTCGGTTCAGTTCAGTCACTCAGTCATGTCCGACTCTGCGACCCCATGGACTGTAGCACGCCAGGCCTCCCTGTCCATCACCAACTCCTGGAATCTACCCAAACTTATGTCCTTTGAGTCAGTGATGCCTTCCAACCATCTCATCCTCTGTCGTCCCCTTCTCCTCCTACCCTCAATCTTTCCCAGCATCAGGGTCTTTTCAAAGGAGAAGGCTCTTCGCATCAGGTGGCCAAAGTATTGGAGTTTCAGCTTCAACATCAGTCCATCCAATGAACACTTAGGACTGATCTCCTTTTAGATGGATTGGTTGGATCTCCTTGCAGTCCAAGGGACTCTCAAAAGTCTTCTCCAATAACACAAAGAGTTAAAGTCATAGAAGCAGATCCAGTGTAAATTCAAAGTTAACCCTTCCCAGTTACAAGCTCAGACTATACCAGGTGATTCATTTCACTTCAGTTCAGTTCAGTTGCTCAGTCATGTCCGACTCTTTGCAACCCCATGGACTGCAGCACCCCAGGCCTCCCTGTCCATCACCAACTCCCGGAGTTTATTCAGACTCATGTCCATTGAGTCAGGGATGCCATCCAGCCATCTCATCCTCTGTCACCCCCTTCTCCTCCCACTTTCAATCTTTCCCAGCATCAGGGTCTTTTCCAATGAGTCAGTTCTTTGCATCAGGTGGCCAAAGTATTGGAGTTTCAGCTTAGGCATCAGTCCTTTCAATGAATAATCAGGACTGATTTCCTTTAAGAAGGACTGGTTGGATATCCTTGCTGTCCAAGGGACTCTAAGAGGCTTCTCCAATCCCACAGTTCAAAAGCATCAATTTTTTGGCACTCAGCTTTCTTTATAGTCCAACTCTCGCATCACACATGACTGCTAGAGAAACCATCGCTTTGACTAGACAGACCTTTGTTGGCAAATTAATGTCTTTGCTTTTAATATGCTGTCTAGGTTGGTCATAACTCTCCTTCCAAGGAGCAAGTGTCTTTTAATTTCATGGCTGCAGTCCACATCTGCACTGATTTTGGAGCCCCCCAAAATAAAGTCTGTCACTGTTTCTCCATCTATTTGCCATGAAGTGATGGGACCAAATGCCATGATCTTAGTTTTCTGAATGTTGAGTTTTATGCCAACGTTTTCACTGTCCTCTTTCAGATGATCAATCCTCCAAAATTCACTTTCAAGAAAATAAAGTGTAACCACCGCTCCCTCCAAGTGCTCAGGTGTTTAGGGTGTGTCTTTGCTGCTTTTCGGCAGTGTAAGTCTAGTCAGAGATAAAGAGAGAGAGTTAGGCAGTCAGGCAGGAAAAGGGAAATTTACTAGAGGGAAAGGAGAGGGTGACTGGCCCTTTTGGAGAACCAGCTTCCTCCCTTTCTGGCAATATCCTACTTATACCCCAGCAATGAAAAAATTTTCTGAAGGGATGGTTAATTTTTCACCTGTAGTTGAGTCCTGTGGTCATGTAGCTGGAGGTCTAGAATCTGGTGGTCTTGTAGCTTTGAGGAGATAGGCACCAGTGAGAAAAAAGAATGCCATTTGGGCAATTTGGTCAGTCTCACAGATCACTGTGATTTTATTCTCTGTTTGCAAGGTTGACATAATGAGCCATCTCATCAATGAGACCCCATGTCGGCCCTATCAGGCAGCCTCTCTGTATTAGTCCAGGTAATTGTCCTTGCTATGTCTAAGCAACCCACTTTTCTTTGCCACTTTTATGTAATATTCATATTGTTACTTCTTCTTTGTCATTTGTATTTCACTTTGTAAAAGCTGTCCTAATGCTTCTGCAATTTTTTATATTTCAATTTTGAGGTTTGTTGCAAAAATAAAGAAAGAGAAAATGTAAGTGAAAAGAAGAAGAAATGTATTTCTTCTGTGATTTTTCAAGATATCAAAGCTTTCCACTCTCATTGTACATTCTTAGAAAGTAAAAGTAAGCAGTGAATGAAAAAGTAATGCACAAAGGTAAAAGGAAAGTAAACAATGTAATTGAAAACAACTATAGTGACATCTTCTCTGTTTAAATGACAAAATGTCCCCTAACTACAAAAATGGGGATGAAGAGTTCTACAGAGTGACAGATTTCAGACCACCCCATGTGAGACTGCTTAGCCGCAGACAGAGCCAGAGGACAGTAGCAGGCTCTTAGGCAGACTGTTACCTAAGAGGCTAGTTATCAGCTTTGCTAAATCCCAGTATCTATTTATTTATTTTAATTTGTCTGTTTACATTTCTCACTCTTCATGGATGTTATCTGATTCTGAGGATATAGACCTATTAACTCACCATGAAAGAGACTGAGTTACAGATTGGACAATCATTTTATTCATATGTGAGAGGTCAGCTGGTACCTGGAAGCTACTAGGTAGAAGTGATTTGGACAGGACATCATGTTCACAAAAGAGATGAGATTAGATGTAATAATGTTGACCAGTGAGCTGAGAATTAAAGGAAGGGAAGCAGGTCATCTCAGGGAAATTCGATCCAGTTTCCATAGCTGGACGTGGGAATTTTCCCCCTCATGGGAACGGCTAACAGATACTGAATGCTTATATACTTTGTCCAGGCATGGTCAGAAGCACGCTACATCATTCAAGCTTCACAACAATCCAGGGAAACAAATATGATTATCATTTCCACACAAGAGGAAAACCAGGGTGCTGAAGGTCACATAGCCAGTGCAGGATGGAGCTGGGACATCAACCTAGGCAATTTTTCCCCCGTGTCCACTGTCTCAAGCACTGGACCGAGCTGTCTGCTCTGACAAAGTGCTTCCTATCTTAGAGGAATTTAGTAAGCTCTTCCTCTCCAGTTCCTATTCTTCTTTGTCACAAAAGTGTCGTTTGTTCATTCCAGGAACATTATAATCATTACACTACAATTGAAGAGGACACAGTTCCCATTGCACTTGCTAACTTCCAGTTCCATGGACAGAGGAGCCTTGTAGGCTATAGTCCATGGGGTCGCAAAGAGTCGAAGGACAGGCACCTTCCTGGATACTCCACATGTACCGTTACTGCGTTTAGGGAGCTTACAATCAATCAGGGCAGTCAAATGTTACATAATTAGATGGATTCCTTAATTACAAGATACACAGGGTAGCTAAAGGAGACTGCTTAAGGTTAATGAGGAATAACATGGAGGCTGAAAAGTACAGTGGTCAAGTACCACTTGTGCAGTTAATCCTGACTGTTAGCAAGTTAAGTAATCTGAGTTTTCAGTTTCCTTATTTGCAAACATGTCAGTAACTATAGTAATGATCTCATAGGGAAGTTGAGAAAATTAATGTAATGTTTACTAAAAACACTTTGCTGAGAGGATGCATGTAAAATTTTCTGTCATTAACATTATTAAAAATTATCTGTACCTTACAGAATTGGTAAAGACAGGTCATTACAAGGGTTGAATGTAATTGCAACCTCAGTATCCCTGAGTGTATGGTAGGTTATCACTTCCCAGTGAAATATTTAAGGGGATGAGATTATCTGGACTATCACACAATGACTGAGGCAAAGTTTCCTGTGAAATATTGTAGTGGTAGAGGAGAAAGAGAAATAAACAAAGGCAAAATTGAATTTTTTAGGACAACTGGCACCTAAAAAATTGCCTTGTGGATTATAGTTGCAACATAATTCATTTTTAACAAGTAATATCAGTGATATTGTTCCCTATAATGTCTCCAGTGAGATTAAGGCCTATTCAGGTGATATCATAAAGGTACATACACAACTGAATTTTTTTTTAAGAAGGGAGAAAAGGGTAAATAAGGAAAAACTGAGAAAAATCAAAAGCTTCTTTTATAAGCTCTTTTTATGCTGAATATCTTAGTGACTTAGAAAAGCCACCATATATATATTATATGAATATTTCTGCCTTCTCTGAATTTCACCAGACTCTTCTCCTAGGAATAACTAAGGAGGCATGAGAAGCAGGCTATACAGCTGTGTAGATATCAACCATAGCGGCACGCATGATGTGCCCACTCCAGGCAATCATGGCAAAAATGAGCATTTATAATTCATTTCATTACAAAGGTTAGAAAAAGAAAGGAAAGGGGGAAATGTGGAAAAGCCCAGAAAAGGAAAGCTTCTCTGCTCACTCTTTAAGAGCCACCCATCACCCCAAGTCCTCAGAACGTGCCTACACCTCCCTCCAGGCAGCCCTGCAGAGCCCCCAGCGTCCCCATGGCCCTCCCCGTGTCTCTGTGCTGCTGGCCCTGGGGATGCTCTGCTCTAGCCCCGCGTGCTCTCTGGGCTGCGAGCTGCGTGCAAGTCATGGCAATCTGGAAAGCTTCACACGTTGGAGTCAGATGGAGAGAGTGTCCATCGTGTCCCGTCTGAGGGACAGGACTGACCAGATCTCCTCAGACCCTGGAGGACGGGCTAGGCTGAGGAGACAGAAGCCACAGCTGCTGTGCACGGGTTGCTCCAGCTGACCTTCCAGCTCTTCAGCACCTCGGGCTCCTCTGCAGGTCGGGACGAGAGCCTCCTGGACAGATTCCTCGCGGGACTTGATCAGCAGCTGGAGGAGGTGGACATGTCTCTCAGGGAGGGAAGGATGACGGAACACTCACCTCTAGGGAGTGAGAACTCCAGATTAGCTGTGAAGAGTAACTTCCGGTGAATCACTGCATCTCAAAGAGAAAGAATACAGCCTCCTTGCCTGGGAGTTTGTCAGCCTAGAAATCAGAAGATGCTTGGTCTTGGTCAACAAGCTCATTGGAAAACTCAGGAAATAAAGATGTTGAATCTGAAAACTGTTCATCTGGTCAACTAAATGGCTATTTTCTAAGACTCAAAGTGCAACCTTTAACTATTTTTGTGTCAGATGAAAAATATGTGATGGCTAACATATGGATTTATTTAAATGTATATTAAATGTTATGTTATAATAACTGTTTAAAACAGTGTTTAGAATCCATTTTCCATATCTTAAAAAGTTGTAATATTTATTTATTTAAATTATTTGAAATATTTCGGCTGGTCATAGCATTTCAATCTTTATCGTTCATAAGGTAGTTCTTTTGTATTATACTTTGTAGAAGACTATTATTTGTTTTTAAGTAGTGGAAATAAAAGTAATTTTAAAAAGGCAGACTGACTTGCACACATCTTTGAATAAAATCTAACCCAAAGACTGATCCTGCAAGATAAACCTACGCTGAAGTCACCTGAATAAGACGGAACAGGGTTACCCACCCTGGGCCATAGAAGGAACAAGGGACAATTTGAGCAGGGACTGGATGTGATTCTTGAAACATTGATTAGAGGATGGAGGGAGTTAAGTGAAGAAAAGCCCAGGTCATGGACACAGTTGCCCGTTTGGGGCCTATAGGAACTGGGGTGCCTTCAAGGATTAGTGGGGAACCACATACATCATGGGAGGTCAATCTGCATATGTGGAATCTAGGATCCTGGAGTAGGATGAGGAAGGGAGAGCAAGTTTTCTACACTTGGCCACTCCCGAGAAAAGAGTCTTCCTAAAAACTGTTCCAACGGAGGCAAGAAGAACAAGGCAGGCTGCGGATTGCAGAGACAGCTAAGAGATGTGAGAACCAGCAGCTGCCATGATAAATGTGACTCAAAAGAAGTAAAGAGGGTTTCTTATGCTTATTTATATATATTAAACACACACATCATTGCTAAACTTTTAAATAATTCACACAAAGGAATGCCTACCCTTGACATCTAGGAGGATGCACCCTAATCTTATACTGTTAACAATTTAATGGGTGTCCTTCTAGACATTTTAATATGTAGTTGATAAACCTACACATATGGACATACTAACGTATATCACATAAATATAAATTTCTCATATACTCCAGTTTTTCATTTATTTATATTTACTTGCAAATAGATCTTCAAGATTTTTCTTCATTAGTACATAAAAATAGATTGCCTAGTTATAAACTGCTGCATTATGTCTTAACTGCAAAACTAAGATAATCATAAAATCTTATCTTGAAAGTATGGTAAGACTATTGCTTTAATTTGTAGCACATGCTCAGAATGGTACTAGACACTTCCCAAGTGCTCCTTATGTTAACTCTTCTATTTGAATCTGGTTAGAAGATTATTTCCTGACGTTCTGGGTCTGTGGTCAGGAAGATGAGGCAGTTCCCAGAGAGCTGTTCAGAGACAGATTGCTGCAGCTCACCCACTGCACAGCAAGAGGAGAAATAGCCATTCACGGTGATGACGAGGCCAAGCCTGTTGCAACAACACCCAGAGTTTAGATGGAAACATTCCTACCTGGCACACAGCCCAGCTGCCTACAAGGACTCACCCCCACCCTCACTGGATTCTTGGTTTTCTCTGGAGTTTAGGAGCTCAGAGTTTCAGCCAGGAGGACACAAGCGTCTGGGAGGCAGTCAGGAGGATGCTCTGCGCTGTGCACTCAACCCAGCCAGGAGGCCAGGCCAGAGGGGATTCCCAGCCTGGATCCTGAAATCCCTTTTGGCAGCTTGCATGTAGTTTCCTTTTCACTTGTTACATCAGCTTTGTTGCTATTTTTGCCTTCTGGGGTTCATTACACAATCTCTGATGATGTAACAAAACTCAAGTCACTGGTCAGCTTTAAGTATGTAGACGGCTTTGCCTTGGGCTGTTTCACCTTAAAGAAGATTCGGAAACTGCCTCAGAGACAGGAAACTCACCCAGAACTCACACAGTGAGATGTGCCCTCACGTCAGCTGGGTGGGGCAGGGGGCTGCTGAGGCTTGTTCAGCAGCTGCAGCCAATGTGTTGTCCTTTTCACTTTTCCCAACCTTAGGTTGGCCTGACTCAATGCACCCTTGATAGTGATTCTGAGAATTCAGAGTCCAGCTCAGAGAACAACCTGGAATCAGAAGGCAAAAGTAAATGCAGGCTTGATGCAGACGGGCATGTTCTGAAAGGGCCAGTCTGAGTTAGCAGCAGCAGCGGGTCCGGGCAGCAAACACTGAAAACAAGGCATGGGCTGCTCCTGCCTGTTCCTGGGCCATCGACCCTCTGATGGGAGCGTTCTGAGAGTCACAGGGGTGCAGAGTGTAGGATGCTCTGGTTGGGTACCTCCTAGAGGAGTTAGGAGAGTTAGCCAAGGCCCGGACCTAACTACCTAGTCCCAGCTGCATCTGAAGTGAGCAGGAGACACACTGGGGGATGAGTATTGTCCACGGCCTGTGAATGATGACCTCAGTGTGAGGAAAGGGAGGAGAGAAGAGGCTGCGACCCGGGGCACTTAGATCTCTCTGCACATTGTCCATCTCCACACCCGGTGGGAGGCCTGAGGAGGGGCGCTGGCCCCAAGCTTTCGGCTGTGAGCACAGGGCAACCCGGGCCCGGGCAGAGTCAGCCTCAGGTCCTGCGAGAGGGCGAGAGCCAGGCCGCAGCTGGAAGCTGGGAAGACACGCTCTTCCCTCAAGCTGGAGACGGACTTTCCATCGTGGTCCTCAATCTTCACAGGAGCTCTCTAGGTTGCCGAGCAAAATGTCTCCAGTCTAGTTTGGGCTATCTTTAAATTTACATAAGTAGTATACATTTTCTTCTGGGGTGAGTATCTTTCAATCACTGCTATATTTGTGTATTTAGTTGTGGTTCTTACTTTTTATTGTTATTACTAACCCTATGATCAGGATAGATAAAGTATTTATGCAATTTTAACGGCTATTTGGGCTGCAACTAGTTTGGGACTCTTATGAATATTGCTGATCTGAATTTTCTTTACTTCTATACTGATGCATATTTACATGATTCTTTCCTAGGGTAACTGCTATGAGTGGACTTACCGGGTCACGTTGTTGTTCAGTCGCTCACTCATGTCTGATTCTTTGTGACCCCAGTGATCTGCAACAGGACTTCCCAGTCCTTCACCGTCTCCCAGAGCTTGCTCAAACTCATGTCCATTGAACGTCATCCAACCATCGTGTCCTCTGTTGTCCCACTCTCCTTCTGCCTTCAGTCCTTCCCAGCATCAGGGTCTTTTCTAATGAGTCAGCTCATGAGAGGACTGCAGTTTCAGTTTCAGCATCAGTCCTTCTAATGAAGTTCTGGGTTGATTTCCTTTAGGATTGACTGGTTTGATCTCCCTGCAGTTCAAGGGACTCTCCAGAGTCTTCTTCAACACCACAGTTCAAAAGCATCAATTCTTCAGTGTTCAACCTTCTTTATGGTCCAGCTCTTACATCCATATATGACTGGGTCATAGACCATAGGTTAATATTTTCAGCTTGGCTAGGTAATGTCTTTGAAAGTAGTTGTACAAATATACACAACAAACAGGAGTTGCTCCATACGGTCATCACATTGCTATTATCAGACCTTATTTTTTTAATTTGCAGGCAATGTATTTGTTTATCTAGAAATTTGAAAAATCAACCAAACTTTTATATAGTGTTTGCAAAGCGATCGGAGAAAAAAACCAAAATTAGTCATTCTCATAAGCATGTGTGTATGAAAATGCAAGGAAAACTTAGTTTATTAAAAATTAGCAAATGTCATGAAAAGATTTCATTCATACTTGCAACAATAAGAAAGCATAAATATATTGCAATGAATCTCAGAGAGAATGTGCAAGACATATAAGCCAGAACCAAAAATTTATTGAGAGATAGTTTGAAAATAGTCCAAGAAAATGGCAATATTTGTTTTACTTTATGATGTGTTGAGGACATGTTTGCTAAGTAAATGTTTGTTCACTAAATGACTGTGTTTCTCAGGAGGAGGTGGCCTTGACAGTCTCCTATTGCACGCTCTGATTTCCCTTCTCACTGAGACTTACTACCTCATCACACGCTTACATGTCCCTTGCTCACTTACAAAGACAGAAGTTACTTAACCTCATTAACGATCAAGATTTAAAACATCCTGTCTCAATGTTAGAGAAAGAAACTGTTATTTTTTCTGGCCATCTAATTTGAGTCAAAAGTACAATTATAGACTTGTACTTAGAGGTCAGAGGTAAAGAGAAATTGTCCTGTCAAAGCTATTTTTTAAAAAAAAACTTAAATCTACACTTTATTCAGATGTCCTTATTCCTGTACCCACCCACCCAGCCCCACTGGTTGCAGGAATTTCATTTTTATTTATTTATGGCTGTGAGACTTGTGACATCTTATTAAATAGTTCCCCAACCAGGGATCCAAGCAGGACCCTGCAGTGAAAGCATGGAGTCCCAGTCAGTGAAACTCAAGGGTATTCCCAGATCACCTTAGTTTTTACCCAAAATTGTTCTTCTGTCCAGGGATGCCATTTAGAATGGCACATTACCTTTAATTTCCATGTTGCCTTAGGCAGCTCCAGGCTCTGACAATTTCTTAGTAGTAGACATTTTATCTTCTTATCAGTGGTATCATTTTGAAATGGCAATTTCCAATTTTTATTGCTATTGTAAAAAGATGTGATTGATTTTAATACTGATCTTTTTTTCAGTGACATTGTTAAATTTATTTTAAAATTTCAATAGTTTCTACGTCCTTTTGTATTTTGTATGTACACAATTACATCATCTTTAGATTAAAAAAAAAAACATTATCTGAGACAGTCAGCAAGGGATTTGGACAGGCCCCTCACAAAGGAAACATCCAAATGGTCAATAAACATGAAGATGCGCTGAATCTTATTAATAACTAGGCAATATGAATTAAAACTCAAATAAGATATCACTACGATTCACTAGAAGGGCTAAAACTAAGAAGACTGGCCATACCTGGTGTTGAAAAGAAAGTAATGCAACTGACATCCCATACTCTTCATAGTGAGAATATAAATGGGTGTAAACTATCAAAAATATGTTTATCATTAGCTACTACATCTGAACATATGCACATTCTATTACCCAGTTACTTCATCCTAGGCCATATACCCAACAGAAGGCTATACAAAAGTGCACCAAAGGATACAAACAAGGATTTTCATAGCATAATTAATTACACTGACAAAAATCAATATAAACTCCATGAAGGCATTTGAAAGAGACCGATTAGGAAACAGCTCATGATGACAATAGCAGGAACTGGGAGGAGGACAAAGGGAAGAAAGCAGAAGGAATTCTTGTTTACAATTCCGCACCCGCCCCCTTCTTCCAGTTCCTCACTCTGGTCTTTACTTCCAGTCTCTACAGCCACGAGAGCACCTGGGCAGGACTTCTCCCTGCTTCAGTTCCCAACAATATCTGGGCCCATTCTTCTGTCCAGGGCACAACCTAGCGCCCTGTCTGCCTGAAGACTTCTCAAATTAAGTACAAAGCCACACTCTGGCATTCAAAAGCATCCCGAATACATCTTGAGCTGATTTTCCCACCATTGATCCCCTTGGATCTTGGAACATAACTCGTCCACAATTTGAAGTTCCTTCTACGTGGTCCCCTCAGACTCAGGAATTCTCCTGGCTCTGTGGAAGCTGCTCCCTCCATCTTGAGCTGTGCTGCCCACCATGACATCAACCACAAGAGGCCAAGTGAGCACTTGACTAGCCCAATCTTAGCTGTACTATGACCGCCAAAGGATGCACCGTATTTTGAAGGAATGATGAAAAAGAGGAATGTAACCATGTCATTATTAATTTTATATTGGTATGTGTTGAAATGATAACATTTGGATGTTTTGTGCTCAATAAAATACACTGTTAAAATTAACTTCACCTGTTTCTTTTTAATCTTTTCATGTGGACACTAGAAAAATTTAAATTGCCTGTATGGCTCCCATGATATTTCTTCTGAGCAGTGCTGAATGCATTCTCTGGTAGCATATCGGAAAATCACAGAAAGAACAAATAATCACTATTTAGTTGCACAAATTAAATATAATTCCTACTGAAATGCTAGTATATTTCCTTTAGTTTACTTTTTTTCCTATATACTTTTACATACTTGCATTGTATCTACAATTGTATGCCCTGCGTTTGAAGACAACTAGGTGCCTTTTATTTTCTCATGATGCCAAAAAATATATTCCTTATAGAAAAAATTTTAATGTGAGAAAAGAAAGGGTAAAAAATTAGTAACATTGTTTAAATTCTTTGAAACTAAATTATGAAAATACCTAAGAATCCTATCTCACAGATATTCTTTCATTATGGGGAAAATTTCATGTACAAACAGTTCTAAAGGTACAAACTGAAGAGGAAAGCATTTTCCTGATGCTGCATCCTTACCTTAGTATGCAGAATCAGATATTTAGATTATTCGGAGTATGCACAAAATAAATATACATTGGCCCTCAGTAATGGTCACAAGGGCATCCTACAAGAGAAATCATAAACTTTTATGCATGGCCTGTGTAACAGACATTTGCCTGCCTAGAGATATGACTTAGTCTTTACCTTGGTATATTCTGGATAGTTTGAGATTGCCAAATCAAGCAATATATTAAGGTTGGTAAAGAATGCAATGTCTTCCTGCTTATGGTTAAGGCCTAAAAAACATTCACACAAACTTAGATTATACAAAAAGTAATTTTTTTTCTAAAATTGTAAACTCTTAGAAATAAAGACTCCTTCACAAAATCTAACAATGTGAAAAAAGAACAAGAAAGACCTTTTCCCAGTGAAAGAGCCCTCTAATAATCAGTTCAAATTGACTAGGCATTTCTTTTTTAGCATTTAGCAATTCACTGAAAATCTACAAAAATATTAGAAATTCTCCCAGACTGTATATCTTTCCCCCTAAAAAATATAGAATCTAAAAGGAAGGAGCTAAAAAGAAAAAGAGTTTTAGAGGTCACTAATCATTTAAACAACATAAGAGAACTAAAAGGGAGACTGGAAGTTGGGATTCCTCTCAAATAGAAAGAATGAAGGGCCATCCTGTCTAAGTAGCCCACACTCAGGGAGGAAGGACATTCACTCTGCAAAGGGCTGAAGACTCAGCTTCAGCATCTACTAGCAGAACAGGTAGCCCTGTGCCTGTTTTCATCATGACCTACCGGTGCCTCCTCCAGATGGTTCTCCTGCTGTTTCTCCACCACAGCTCTCTCCATGAACTACAGCTTGCTTCGATTCCAACAAAGGAGGAGCATTGCGGTGTGTCAGAAACTCCTGCGGCAGTTACCTTCAACTCCTCAACATTGCCTGGAGGTCAGGATGGACTTCCAGGTCCCTGAGGAGATGAGGCAAGCACAGCAGTTCCGGAAGGAAGATGCCGTATTGGTCATCTATGAGATGCTCCAGCAGATCTTCGGTATTCTCACCAGAGACTTCTCCAGCACTGGCTGGTCTGAGACTGTCATTGAGGACCTCCTTGTGGAACTCCAAGGGCAGATGGATCATCTGGAGCCAATCCAGAAGGAAATCATGCAGAAGAAAACCTTCACTATGGGAGACATGACCGTTCTTCACCTGAAGAAATACAACCTCGTGCAGTACCTGACGTCCATGGAGTACAACAGCTGTGCCTGGACAGTTGTGAGAGCACAAATGCTCAAGAACTTTTCTTTCCTGAAGAGCCTAACAGGATACCTCCAAGACTGAACATCTCCCACCTGTGGCTCTGGCAGTGGACAATGTGATGTTGACGTGAGACTCTTCAGCCAGCAGAGGCTCTTGAGATAACTGACAATGCAATGCACTGGATTTCAATGGACAGGTAAAGACTGTAAGCTATTTTAAAATTGATTTATGCATTATCTATTTCTTTAAACTTTTATATGGGAAATACATTATTTATAAAACAAAAGTCAACCTGACAGTTTCCATGTCAACTTGATTTATGTGACAACACATATGAAAAATTGCAGAGCACCCTGGAGACATTTACTGCAAAACAAGGCTGCAGAATACTAGTTTTCTGGCCCTTGCCTTTGAGGAATTTAAAACAGAAGGAAGACATGCGGAATGTCGACGTTATAGGAATACGCTCCATGTATCCATACAGTTTACCTGCTCTTGTCTCCTCCACTTCTTTAAATGTAACAGACAGCCCATGCTGTAGGGTCATTAAAAACTCTCAGATGTGGTAAGCCCTCAATAAAAAACAAGTGAAAAGTCATCTTGAAAATACTAACAAGTTTACATCCATTAAAGACAGAAAAGTAAAACAATATTAAATACTTGTTTTAGTACAAAGAACATATAGTTTAAATAAAACTTAATAAAATGCTATTTGAAATATAAAACATATTACAATATTCTACACTTAATATTTAAAAAGCATTATATAAATTTATTATGAAGTTGAAAACGTGAACTATTCAATTTAAAACAAGTATATTAATTAAATATAAAACTAATTTAAAAAGAAAGCGATGTGTTTTTAAAAATATTCCTACTTTTCAGCTATTCAATACTTACTCACCCACTTCATGGCCGAATACTTAAAAGACACCTGAAAATTCTAGAGCATTCCAGCGGCGCCAGTTCGCTGGTCCCGTCTTACCCCCAGGAAGTGCCCCAAACCGTCCCACGGTTATTTGTCCCCTGACCGCCGTTGACTTCTCTGTCTGCTACGCACTCCCAGGGTCCCATCGCCTTGGCTGTTTCTCCCCTTGTCCAAAAAGGCTCCCCCTGGTCCCCTTGGTGCTCAAGGCCCTCGCATCTTCCATCTCTCACAGTCTCACGCCCATCGCCGGCTTTAACTATGACCACACCGCGGTTCCACCGTCCCAAGCCCATTGTCTCATCGCCTAGACCCGCTTTCACTGTGTCCGCAACGCCGTCCCACTAACTCTAACCGAAGGTCACATCGCTGCCATCGTGTCTCACTGGGCACAACGCCTTTCCATCTTGCCACAGTGAATGGTCTCGTCGCCGCTGTCAGGGTCCCCTGTGCGGACCACACCGTCCACCGTCCGATCGCCCATGGTCTCCTCCTCCCGCCAGTTTAACTCTGCCCTCGAAGCTGTCCACCGTCCCACCGCCAGTAGCTTTTCCGCTGCCGCCATCTTCCATCTTCCACTTTGTTCGCAGCGCTCTCCCAACGTCTCAAAACCAAGTCCAGTGAGAAACGGCCTTGTGTGAGAAACGCCCTCCCGTCGCCCACAGCCAATAGTCTCAGCGCTGTCAGAGTTTCACTTTGAGCACAACGCCCTCCCATCGCCCCACAGCGAAGTCTTAACCACCGCGGCACCCACAGCGCAACACCGCCCCCTCGGCCCCATCTCCTATTGTCCCAGCGCGGACGCCAGCTTTCACTTTGCCCGCAACACTTTTCCACCTTCTCGTTCGCAACAGCCTCAACCCACCGCCGGATTTCAGGTTGTGCACGACGCTGTCCCAGCGTCCCATTGCCAATAATCCCATCCCCACCGCGGTCTTTCACTTTTCCTCAGCTCTTCCATACTCCCAACGCCCAGGGCCTCATCCCCACCACCGGGTGTAACTTTGACCCACTCTGTCCCATCGGCCCCGCAGGTCTTCCCGTGCGCGCATCGCCCTCCCGTCGGCCCATAAACAATTGTGCCCTCGCCGATCCCCGCGCTCACTTTGTCCTCAACGCTGTCGTCAAGTCACATCAGCTGTGTCTCATCGCCACCGTCCGGTATCGTCCTCCCATCGCCCCAAATCGGATTGTCTCGTCGCGGCCACTGTGTTCCAGTTTGGATCCAACGCCCGCCCACAGTCACACAGCGAATAGTCTCTGAGCCCCCGCGGGATTCCACCCTGTTCGCACCGCCCCGCACCTCCCCACCCCCACCCCGATCGTGGGAAAGCCAATAGTCTCATCGCGGCCACTGTGTTCCACTAGGTTCCAATTTGTGCGGAACTCTCTCCCATCCACTCACTACAAACCGTCTCCTAGCCACCGCGGGATTCGATCGTCTGAGCCACGCCCCGGCAGGGCCCCGCAGCGAAGAGTCTCTGAGCCGCCGCGCTCCTGGTGCGCACCGCCCCCCCGCCCCCACCGTCGCCGCACAGCCAATAGTCAGCGCGGCCGCTGTGTTTCCTTTGGTGCCAAACGCCCTCCCATCGTTCTCCTAGCGCGCGGGATTGCAGCGTGATCGCAGTGCCGGTCGCTCCCCGCGTCCCATCATGGTAGTACAGCCAACAGTCTCATCGCGGCCACTGTGTTCTACTACGTTCCAATTTGTGCGGGACTCTCTCCCAGCGACTCACTGCAAACTCTCCTAGCCACCGCGGGAAGCAATCGTGTGAGCCACGCCCCGGCAGGTCCCCGCAGTGAATAGTCTCACAGCCGCCGCGCTCCTGGTGCGCAACGCCCCCCCGCGCCCCCAGCGCCGCCGCACAGCCAATAGTCAGCGCGGCCGCTGTGGTTCACTCGGTGCACAGCACCCTCCCATCGTTCCACAGCCAACAGTTTCCTAGCGTGCGGGATTGCAGCGTGATCGCAGTGCCGGCCGCTCCCTTGTTTCATTTGTCAGCAACGCCCCCACATCAATCGTTCCATGCCCACCTTCTAGTTTCACTTTGGACACAACGCTGTCCATCCTCGCATCGCCAATAATCCCCATCAACGCTGCCTGGTCCCTTTCTCTGAGTGTGGCTGCGTCGCACCGGAAACGAGCCCCAACAGTAAAATCAGCCCCAACTCATTAGAAGCCCCGCCTGGGGGTTCTTTTCCTCAAACATGGCCTGGTCCAGGTTGACGTTTGCAAAGAAAGCTCCTTCTACGTGGTCCCTGCAAACTCGGCAATTCTCCCGGCTCTGTGCACGCTGCTCCCTCTATCTTGAGCTGTGCTGGCCACCATGAGCCATCACCATAGAGGCCAAGTGAGCACTTGCCTAGCCCAATCTTAGCTATACTATGACTGCAAAAGTATGCACCGTATTTTGAAGGAACGATGAAAAAGAGGAATGTAACTATCTCATGATTAATTTTATATTGGTGTGTGTTGAAATCATAACATTAGGATATTTTGTGTTTAATAAAATACACTGTTAAAATTAACTTCACTTGTCTCTTTATAATCTTTTGATGTGGCAACTAGAAAAATTTAAACTGCCTGTATGGCTCCAGTGATTTTTTCTTCTCAGCAGTGCTGAATACATTCTCTGGTAGTATATGGGAAAATCACAGAAAGAACAAATAATCACTATTCAGTTGCACAAATTAAATATAATTCCTATTGAAATGTTAGTATATTTCCTTTAGTTTATTTTTTTCCTATATACTTTTACATAGTGGCATTGTATCTACAATTTTATGCCCTGCTTTTGAATATAACTAGGTGATTTTCATCTTCTAATGATATCAAAAATATATTCCTTACAGAAAAAATTTTAATGTGAGAAAAGAAAGGGTAAAAATTTAGTAACATTGTTTAAATTCTTTGAAACTAGATTACGAAAATACTTAAGAATCCTATCTCACAAATATTCTTTCATTATGGGAAAAATTTCATGTACAAACAGTACTAAAGGCACACAGTGAAGAGGAAGGAATTTTTTCCTGCTTGCTGCATCCTTACCTTAGTATTCAAAATCAGATTTTAGATTATTAGATTAATTAATATTAATTACATTATATTCTTAATTATAGTATAATTAATCATATAATAAGTATAATCGACAATATTAATTTTATTAATTATGTTGCTTGTATTAATTGTAATAAATAGACTATTCAAACGATATACAAAATAAATATACATTGGCCATCAGTTATGGTCATAAGGCATCCTACAAAACATATCATGAACTTTAATAAGTGGCTTGTGTAAAATTCATTTGCCTGCATCGAGATAAGACTTAACCTCTACTTTGCTATATCTGGACAGTTTGAGATTCCCAAATCAAGCAATAAATTAAGGTTGATAAAGATATGCAATCTCTTGCTGCTTATGGTTAAGGCCAAAAAACATTCACACAAACTTAGCTTATACAAAAAATAATTTCCTACAATCATTAAACTCTTAGAAATAAGGACCCTTTCACAAAATCTAACAATATTAAAAAAAGAACAAGAAAGATCTTTTGCCAATTAAAGAACCCTATAATAATTCAGTTCAAATTTGTTAGCCATTTTTTTTTTTTTGCATTTAGCAATTCACTGAAAACTTACAGAAACATTAGAAATTCTCCCAGACTGTATATCTTTTCCCCTAACACATATAAAATAAGAAAGAAGCTAAAAAGAAAAAGAGTTTTAGTGGAAACTAATCATTTTACCAACACAAGAGAACTAAAAGGGAGACTGGAAAGTGGGAAATTCCCCTCAAATAGAAAGACTGGAGGGCCACCCTATTTAAGTAGTCCACACTCAAGGAGGAAGGACATTCACTCTGCAAAGGGCTGAAGACTCAGCTTCAGCATCTACTAGCAGAACAGGTAGCCCTGTGCCTGTTTTCATCATGACCTACTGGTGCCTCCTCCAGATGGTTCTCCTGCTGTGTTTCTCCACCACAGCTCTCTCCATGAACTACAGCTTGCTTCGATTCCAGCAAAGGAGGAGTGACACGGTGTGTCAGAAACTCCTGCGGCAGTTACCTTCAACTCCTCAAAATTGCCTCGAGGTCAGGATGGACTTCCAGGTCCCTGAGGAGATGAGGCAAGCACAGCAGTTCCGGAAGGAAGATGCCGTATTGGTCATCTATGAGATGCTCCAGCAGATCTTCGGTATTCTCACCAGAGACTTCTCCAGCACTGGCTGGTCTGAGACCATCGTTGAGGACCTCCTTGTGGAACTCCAAGGGCAGATGGATCATCTGGAGCCAATCCAGAAGGAAATCATGCAGAAGAAAAACTTCACTATGGGAGACATGACCGTTCCTCACCTGAAGAAATATTATTTCAACCTCGTGGAGTACCTGAAGTCCAAGGACTACAACAGCTGTGCCTGGGCAGTCGTGAGAGCGGAAATGCTCAGGAACTTTTCTTTCCTCAAGAGCCTAACAGGGTACCTCCGTGACTGAACATCTCCCCACCTGTGGCTCCTGAATGGGCAATGTGAGCTTTATATAAGACTCTTCAACCAGCAGAGACTCTTGAAGTAACTGACAATGCAATGTACTGGATTTCAATGGACAGTTCAAGACTGTAAGCTATTTTAAATTGATTTATGTATTATTTATTAATTTTAAACTTTTATATGGGAAATACATTATTTATGAAACAAAAGTCAATGTGGCAGTTTCCATGTCAACTTGCTTTATGTGACAACACATATGAAAAATTGCAGAGCACCCTGGAGACATTTACTGCAAAACAAGCCTGCAGAATACTAGTTTTCTGGCCCCTGCCTTTGAGGAATTTAAAACAGAAGGAAGACACGTGCAATGTCCAAGTTATAGGAATACGCTCCATATATCCGTACAGTTTACCTGCTCTTGTCTCCTTCACTTATTTAAAGATATCAGACAGCTCATGCTGTAGGTCCCCGATATATAATGTGGGGTTCTTTTGTCTTTTTTTCAACTGGGGGAAAATAGACACCACCTTACATTTGAGAGTCTTACAAAGTAAGCCTTCTGGATGCCAATAAATTTTGGGCAAATTCCATTCCGTTTATAAAATTCTTACTACGGAAAATGAAAAATTCTGACCTTCTACATGTCCTTAGTTTCTTGTACACTTCAACCCTCATTTCCAACAATGTAGTCCTGGGAAAAGGTTTCAGGAACATGAGTTAAACATTACTTATGACCATCACCGAGTCATTAAAAACTGTCAGATATGGTAATCCCTGAATTAAAAATAAGTGAAAAGTAATCTCGAAAATATTAACAACTTTCCATCCATTAAAGATAGAAAAGTAAAACTATATTAAATACTTGTTTTAGTACAAAGAACATATAGTTTAAACAAAAATAAAATGCTATTGTTAAATATAAAACATATTTCAATATTCTACACTTAATACTTAAGAAGCATTATATAAATTTATTATAAAGTTGAAAACATGAACTATTCAATTTAAAATAAATATATTAATGAAATATAAAACTAATTTAAAAAGTAAAGGGCTGTGTTTTTTAAAAAATATTCCTACTTTTCAGTTATTCAATACTTACTCCCCCACTTCATGGCCGAATACTTAAAAGAAACCCTGAAAATTCCAGAGCATTCCAGG
The DNA here is from genome assembly GCF_019320065.1 of Cervus canadensis. Classification (NCBI taxonomy): domain Eukaryota; kingdom Metazoa; phylum Chordata; class Mammalia; order Artiodactyla; family Cervidae; genus Cervus; species Cervus canadensis. Next base: position 48,026,748 of record NC_057399.1, on the reverse strand, counting down.
GGCCCACAGTTCCCTGGTCCCATCTTACCCCCAGGAAGTGCCCCAAACCGTCCCACGGTTATTTGTCCCCTGACCGCCGCTGACTTCTCTGTCTGCAACGCACTCCCAGGGTCCCTTCGCCTTGGCTGTTTCTCCTCTTGTCCAAAAAGGCTCCCCCTGGTCCCCTTGGTGCTCAAGGCCCTCGCATCTTCCCATCTCTCACAGTCTCACGCCCATCGCCGGCTTTAACTATGACCACACCGCGGTTCCACCGTCCCAAGCCCATTGTCTCATCGCCTAGACCCGCTTTCACTGTGTCCGCAACGCCGTCCCACTAACTCTAACCGAAGGTCACATCGCTGCCATCGTGTCTCACTGGGTACAACGCCTTTCCATCTTGCCACAGTGAATGGTCTCGTCGCCGCTGTCAGGGGCCCCTGTGCGGACCACACCGTCCACCGTCCGATCGCCCATGGTCTCCTCCCCCCGCCGGGTTTAACTCTGCCCTCGAAGCTGTCCACCGTCCCACCGCCAGTAGCTTTTCTGCTGCCGCCATCTTCCACTTTGTTCGCAGCGCTCTCCCAACGTCTCAAAGCCAAGTCCAGTGAGAAACGGCCTTGTGTGAGAAACGCCCTCCCGTCGCCCACAGCCAATAGTCTCAGCGCTGTCAGAGTTTCACTTTGAGCACAACGCCCTCCCATCGCCCCACAGCGAAGTCTTAACCACCGCGGCACCCACAGCGCAACACCGCCCCCTCGGCCCCATCTCCTATTGTCCCAGCGCGGACGCCAGCTTTCACTTTGCCCGCAACACTTTTCCACCTTCTCGTTCGCAACAGCCTCAACCCACCGCCGGATTTCAGGTTGTGCACGACGCTGTCCCAGCGTCCCATTGCCAATAATCCCATCCCCACCGCGGTCTTTCACTATTCTTCAGCTCTTCCATACTCCCAACGCCCCGGGTCTCATCCCCGCCACCGGGTTTAACTTTGACCCACTCTGTCCCATTGTCGCCTAGCAAACAGTCTCATCGCCCCCGCAGGTCTTCCTATGCGCGCATCGCCCTCCCGTCGGCCCATAAACAATTGTCTCCTCGCCGATCTCCGCGCTCAGTTTGTCCTCAACGCTGTCGTCAAGTCACATCAGCTGTGTCTCATCGCCACCGCCCGGTATCGCCCTCCCATCGCCCCAGAGCGGATAGCGTCATCGCGGCCGCTGTGTTCCACTTTGGACCCAACGCCCGCCCACAGTCCCACAGCGAATAGTCTCTGAGCCCCCGCGGGATTCCACCCTGCTCGCACCGCCCCGCACCTCCCCACCCCCACCCCGATCGTGGGAAAGCCAATAGTCTCATCGCGGCCACTGTGTTCCACTAGGTTCCAATTTGTGCGGAACTCTCTCCCATCCACTCACTACAAACCGTCTCCTAGCCACCGCGGGATTCGATCGTCTGAGCCACGCCCCGGCAGGGCCCCGCAGCGAATAGTCTCTGAGCCGCCGCGCTCCTTGTGCGCGCAACGCCCACCCGCCCCCACCGTCGCCGCACAGCCAATAGTCTGCGCGGCCGCTGTGTCTCCTGGGGTGCACAGCGCCCTCCCATCGTTCTCCTAGCGCGCGGGATTGCAGCGGGATTGCAGCGTGATCGCAGTGCCGGTCGATCCCCGCTCCATCACGGTGGTGCAGCCAATAGTCTCATCGCAGGTACCTTGTTTCATTTGTCAGCAACGCCCCCACAGCGTCCAGTAACCAATCGTCCCATGCCCACTTCTGGTTTCACTTGGGGCACAACGCTGTCCATCCTCGCATCGCCAATAAACCCATCACCGCTGCCCGGCCCATTTCTGTTGAGTGTGGCTGCATCGCGCCGGAAACGAGCCCCACTCTGTAATCAGCCTCATCTCGCTCAGAACCCCCGCCTTGGGGTTTCTTTTCCTCAAACATGGCCTGCTTCATGTTGACCTTTGCAAAAAAAGCCCACTACTCGGGCGATGTTTCCAAAAATGCAACATTCTGGCTCCTTACTCAGGACAGCAGAAACCAGGCCTTTTCCAAAAGGGCTAGTGATATGCGCACCTCTGAATCAGTGCTTCTAGAAAAAGCTCTCTGGAAACTTTGCGTCCTGTCTCTCCAGCAGCCCCACGCGAGTCAACTGCCAACTCTTCCCAAGACTGCGATTCGAAAGCAGAAGCGATCGAATCACAGCGAGCGCGCTCTCGCCGTCGCCTGGAGAAGCAGGCGGGCTGCGGTTCCATCTCAGCGCTGTTTGCTCGTCGTTTCGCGGTGCTCGCGCGCCCCCTCCCGGCCGTCTGCAGAATCACTGACATTCTCTATGGCCCACATCCACTTGCTGGTGGAAGGAGTGATGCTCTGCTGCATCCCTGCTTGCTCTTTTCGCTGGAACGGGTCTGGGATCCACTGCCAGGAAAAACAAGGATATCTTCAAACACTTGAAAGAAATACAAAGGATCCGTTCTCAGTCAAGCCTAATGGACAGAGCCAACTTCAGATTTCCTTGGAAAAGAGAGATCACTCCACTGCTGAAGATGACTCAAGGCCCCTGCTACCACTATCTGATGCTCCAGCAGAGCTTCCAACTAACTCTTCAACCGCGGAGCACAGCCGTGCTACTTGGAACAACACTCTGCTGGATAAACTCCTCTCCAGCCCGGATCAGAGCCTGAAACAATTGGAGCAGGTGGAAGGAGACCATCTGTGCTGTTCTCATTTGGGACTTCCTGCCTGGGGCTATTTCCATGGCATCCGTCTCTACCTCAGGGAACAGGAATACAGCCACTTTGCCTGAGAGGTTGTCAGAATGGAAATTAAAAGTGCCTTTCCCTCATATAAGAATCCTCAAGAAACCTCCACAAATAAAGATGTTTATATTTATAACACTCGCTAATGTATTCCATTATTTTTTGCTTCTTCCTCCAGAGTAATTGTACTCATAATTCTTCAGGCATTGAGTAATGTCTGAAATGAAAATCATGATTTTCCGGAAACAGGTGTGGAGAGCAGAACAGAATGTCTTTTCTTGTATAAAGATCTTTAGATCATCATTTAAAAGATCTCTTGATGTCTGAGAGGCTGGTATTTTCTATACTCAGCCTTCAGAGTTTCTTTCTCATGGACAGGTTTTCAGGATCCTCAGTTCTTTTTTGTTGTTGTTGTTTGTTTGATCCTAAGTTCTTAAAGATCTTTCTCACTTAATTCGAGGTGCTATAGAGAAAAAGAATAAACTGTGTGGATTTTCATCATAATAGAAACTTATCTTTCCTTCTCTGAAGACCACAACGCAGTCCTTCTGGATCAGGTGAATCTTCTGGTTTGCTCACATTCAAAGAGTGATTCAGGGACACGGGTACCTTCTGTTTTGTGGCTTTTTCCATCATCACCATGTGACTCCAAGTTTGTCTGTGGTACTTGAAGCTACTACACTCAGCAGTAAAGGGATGAAGGCTGTGGCTCCCAGGGGATGCTTCCAAGGGCCAGGACTCCACAGGGCAAGAGCACTTCCTCTCACGTTCCATGGCCTGGATATATCCTCATGGGAATCTCATTGAAACAAGTTGGGAACTTATTGGGTGATGAATGGATGAAGAGATAAGTTCAGGGTTGCTGACTTTCAACAATGCACAACACGAAAGTTGCAGGTTAAGTTTTTGGGGGGCAACATGTGGGCTGCAGCCCTGGAGACAGCACATCAGATAGCTCTGAGAAGCTGTTCCAAAGAGGCACAGGGGAATATATGCGATTTTGGTGAAGGGAGAGTACATGTAATCATGTACCTATTTTTTGTAGAAGTTCTCTGCTAGTGTTATGAAGGTTTCTTGGAGTCACAAGAAGCAGTCATCACCATGAAGGATTTTCCTGCTTTTCTAGATATGAGGAGTCAGAAGAATTGGGTTCATCAAATGGGCTCCTGAAAGCATCTAACCTTCTGAAGACTTGTTCTGCCAGTTTTCCCTGCTCACAGCACGCCTCACTTCTGCTTTCCATCCTGAGTTCCTTTCCAGGGGTGTTAAAAAGCAGCAGCTGCAATAGCACATGATTTAATCCTTGTAGGTAGATGACAAGTGCCAATGGCACGTGCTAGTTTGTCCTTAACAGGGCATGAGACCACGTTTCACGTTTGCACTCTTTGTCCAAGTGAAGATCTGCATAGGGATTGCGGGGAACAAGTAATGTTCTTGCTTGCACACACTTTTTTAAAATAGAATTTGACCCAAACCCTTTTTCTCCAAGTTCAGTTTTGGGTAAAATGACAAGAATGCCAGTCATAGTTGACAGTATCATTGACTGTTTGAAAGAAACATTCAAGCTGATCCCGAAAGGCATTGCCTACAGGAAAATATCCAATCTAGACACATTACAGGTTGTTTCTTTACTACCCAAGGGAGACAAGAAAAGAATAATCAGGCAATTCCTTGCAAGTACTTGAGGATGACTGAAGAAAAATTGATAAGTGAGTGTTCCATTTGGGTCCAGGCCTGAGAATCTTATCTTGATCTTCTAAATACTGGAAATGGAAAGTTGAAGCCAGTCTTCCTAAAAATGATTTTCAAAAACTATCTCACACATGCTGTGTGTGTAGACCAAAAAAACCCCCGCATTTTGTATCAATAGAGAGTTAAGAGTTAAAATTCATTGCAACTGATGAAACAGTATATAAAATATTTCACACATTTAAAAAATTAATTTATTTATTATTTCACTTTACAATGTTGTATTGGTTTGGCCATACATTGACTTGAATCCTCCATGGGTGTACATGTGTTCCCCATCCTGAACCCCACCTCCCACCTCCCTCTCCATCCCATCCCTCCGGGTCATCCCAATGCACCAGCCCTGAGCACCCTGTCTCATGCATCGAACCTGGACTGGTGATTTGTTTCACACATGATAATTTACATGTTTCAATGCCAATCTCCCATGTCATCTCACCCATCCCACTCTCTCCCACAGAGTCCAAGAGACTGTTCAATACATCTGTTGACACATTATTATACTTAGTCTATTACTTACCACTAATAGTAACTAAATTAGTCTTCATGTTATCTTGCTGATGAGGTAACATCTATGGTCAAGGAAAGTGAATAATACGGGATAAGATAGCAATTCAAGTAAATATTTGCTTTTCACCCTTTTATGATAAAGTGGCAACCCACATGCGTATACTTATTTAACATATATTGTACAAGTGTGTGTATATACATACATATATTGTTGTTCGGATGCTAAGTTATATCTGACACTTTGCCATCCCATGAAGTGTAGCATGCCAGGCTTCCCTGTCCTTCACTATCTCCCAGATTTTATTCCTCCTCACATCCATTGAGTCAGTGAATGCCAAGCAACCATCTATCCTCTGTTGACCCCTTCTCCTCCTACCCTCAACTTTTCCCAGCATCAGGGTCATTGTCAATGGGTCGTTTTCTACTCAGTAGGTGGCCAAAGTATTAGAGCTTCAGCTTCAGCACCAGTATTTTCAATGCATATTCAGGGTTGACTTCCTTTAGGATTGACTGGTTTGATCTCCTTGCTGGCCAAGGGACTCTCAAGAGTGTTCTCCAGCACCACAGTTCGAAAGAATCAACTCTTCAGCACTCAGCCTCCTTTCTGGTCCTTCTTTATGGTCTCACATCCATACACAACTACTGGAAAAACCATAGCTTTGACTACATGGACCTTTATTGGCAACATGATATCTCTGTTTTTTAACACACTGTCTAGGTTTGTCATCAATTTTCTTCCAAGGAGAAAGAATCTTTTAATTTAGTGGCTGCAGTCACTATCCATAGTGATTTCGGACCCCAAGAAAATGAAATCTGACATCGTTTCCACTTTTCCCACATCTATTTTCCATATAGCAATGGGACTGGATGCCATGATCATTGTTTTTGGGATGTTGATACAGATGTATATGTATATATATTTTGGGGGGTCTGGTTTAGCCATGCCTCAAATTGGTTCTCTAAAAAGGTGGTTACTTTTGAGCAGGGAAACTGTAGATATTATAGAGAATCTATTTTACAGGATGGATGAAGATTTTAAAAATCTGAATTTCTGAAATTAATATTATAATGGAAAATTTATTTATTGAGATTGGCATATTCATTCCAAAAACTCCTCTCTGCTTTGCTTTCCATGCATATAATCTAAATTGTGATAACACAGAATGAAACATTGTAAATGCAAGAGAAATATTTCAACAATTAGAACATTTAAACAGAATTTGTGACTACAACATTTCCGTGTTAAATCCTGATGCTTTGCTAAGTTAAAATTAATTAAACTCTAGGAGAACTTTCAGTTTAACAGATGAGATGGCACTAGTGGTAAAGAATCTGCCTGCCAATGCAGGAGACAAGCGACGCGGTTTCCATCCCTAGGTTGGGAAGATCCCCTCTATGAGGAATTGACAACCCAACCCAGTATTCTTGTCTGGAGAATTCCATGGACAGAGGAGCCTGGCGGCCTATGGTCCATCGGGTCACAAAGGGACAGAAATGCCTTATGGACTAAACAACAACAACCATGCAGAAAGCTATGAAACTAAAGAAACAAAAAAGAAATTTGTGTGTGTGATTTTAGATGTTCTTATGTTTCACATAAGAAAACAATTCACCTCTTGGAGTTTACAAGATATCCCAATGCTGGGATGTTTCTACATTTACTTAAACTATGACAGTGAAAATTAATCTGTGTCTTATTTGTGTAGTAAAACTTAAAAAGTTTGTAATCCTATTTGGAAACCATGATAGATCTGAAATACTATCAAGAACATAAGAAAAGTACTTTGCCTTATTCTTTTAATTATACACCATTTGTAGCTCATCTTGAACAAATATATCAGAGTCAAATGTGTGTTGTCAAAAAAAAAACAGAAAAATAATTAATTCACTTTATGGAAGTGAAAAAATGGATAGGATTAATGTATGAAATTGATAAATTGGAAAAAATGATATTGTCATTAAAATGTCCATGGCTAAGGATGTAAAAATAGAGAAAAAAGGCAAATGTATGCAATAATGAACAATACACTTTTTTTCCATTATTGAAAAAGGTGAATATGTGGATCTAAGAGCATACATTTCACATGACTAGAATCACTACCTATGAATGATCATTTGTTTTCTCTTCATTTCTGTATTTGTTACTTTGTGTTTAAATTGGCAGAACAGCAATATATTCTTTGATTTCCCATCTCCTGCCTTCTTCCCAGCAGGAGTTCAGTTCAGTTCAGTCACTCAGTCTTGTCCGACTCTTTGCGACCCCAAGAATCGCAGCACGCCAGGCTTCCCTGTCCATCACCAACTTCCAGAGTTTACTCAAACCCATGTCCATAAACAGACTGGTTCCAAATAGGAAAAGGAGTACATCAAGGCTGTATATTGTCATCCTACTTATTTAAACTATATGCAGAGTACATCATGAGAAACGCTGGGCTGGAAGAAGCACAAGCTGGAATCAAGATTGCTGGGAGAAATATCAATAACCTCAGACATGCAGATGATACCACCCTTCTGGCAGAAAGTGAAGAGGGACCAAAAATTCTCTTGATGAAAGAGAAAGAGGAAAGTGAAAACGTTGGCTTAAAGCTCAACATTCAGAAAACTAAGATCATGGCATCTGGTCCCATCACTTCATGGGAACTAGATGGGGAGACAGTGGAAACAGTGTCAGACTTTATTTTGGGGGGCTCCAAAATCACTGCAGATGGTGATTGCAGACTTGAAATTAAAAGACGCTTACTCCTTGGAAGGAAACTTAGGACTAACCTAGATAGCATATTAAAAAGCAGAGACATTACTTTGCCAACAAAGGTCCGTCTAGTCAAGGCTATGGTTTTTCCAGTGGTCATGTATGGATGTGAGAGTTGGACTGTGAAGAAAGCTGAGCACCAAAAAACTGACGCTTTTGAAGTATGGTGTTGGAGAAGACTCTTGAGAGTCCCTTGGACTGCAAGGAGATCCAACCAGTCCATTCTAATGGAGATCAGTCCTGGGTGTTCATTGGAAGGACTGATGCTGAAGCTGAAACTCCAATACTTTGGCCACCTCATGCGAAGAGTTGACTCATTGGAAAAGACCCTGATGCTGGGAGGGATTAGGGGCAGGAGGAGAAAGGGATGACAGAGGATGAGATGGCTGGATGGCGTCACCGACTCCATGGACAGAGGAGACCAATATAGCCAATCTCTAAGCCAACATTTGACTACAGCCCATAGACGGCAGTGTAACCCCAGTTCATGAATCATTTGTTTAGACTGCATCACTCACTAGTCAAGACTCCAAAGGTGAGGACCTGGAACACAGAGAAGGAAGGAAGCTTGCCTCAGATATTTATTCTCTCAGTACTTTAGCTTGCTCTTTCCTCCTGTCCATCACTAAGTAACAGATCCCAGAGGAAAGGCCATGAAAGACTTCCAGGAACACATGGAGAGCCTGGTGTGATGAAGTAACCCCTGCCGCCTACACTCTCTCCCCTCAGGCCTAACTTGATTCACCTGCTTTCTTGGTTAAAGCTTCTAGGGTAGCCAACAAAGTGGAAGAGCCTATGTGACCCTCAAATAGATTTCTCCATGGTTTCCTCAGTTGTACATGTACTTGGATGCGGTCTCAATAGAAGTTTTGAAGAATAGGTCAGGAGACATGATGTCTAATGATGGCAACAGTATCATCATCATTCAAAAAGATTTTGACTCCCAGGATGAGAACTGCCTTCAGAGCAGGTGTACAAGCTAGATAAGAATACGAAACTCATTGCTATATTCTCATATGCTTCACCTTAAATTGAGAATTGTTTCATTCAAGTTGATTAGGGCCTTATTGATCACAGGACTCCAAAAAATTTGCAGTCATCACATTTGGAATACATGGCACTCGTTTTGCAAACTGCATCCAACTTTCCAACATTCTCAGTGCATTCAAAATTAAGGTATCTTTATTTTCTTAAATAAGCAATTTATTTGCATTTAACTTTTAGACATTCCCCTTTGTTTATACTTGAACATAGCTTCACATGCAATTCTATTCCTATCAAGTCTCTTGTGAACATTTACTCTGTTGATTAAAGCAACAGTCCTAGTAAGTCCTAGAAGTGAATAGTCACATACATGGAAGTTGCTTTAAAAAGTTTCTTCTTATTTTGGCTGTGCCACGTGGCCTATGAGACCTTAGTTCCCGGACTGGGGATTGAACACAGGCCCATAGCAGTCAAATTGCTGAGTCCTAACCCCTGAATGGCCAAGGAAGTGTCAAATTACTTTAAAATTTGCAGTTTTAGTTGTTCAGTTTTTCATTCAAGGATTCAGAGAAACTCTAAATTGCTTTAACATTGTATATTTGCTCTAAATAAATGACTATTGGAGAACTGAAGGGAGAATGACAAGGGTCAGGAAACATGTAAAAGTCACATTAAAGGTAAAGCATAAATCCAATACATTTGAGACCTTACCTCATAAAGGTTAAAATAATACATAGTAATAGAATCTGTTAAACTTAAAAGAATCTCTTGATTGATTTAAAGCACAGACTCCACTGTTACTTTGGAGAGGAAAAAAACTTAAAATCAAATAATACTAAATACTTAATACCAAAACAAAGACAACACAGAGAAGGCCAAAATAGAGCAAGAAAATACAATGAAGGAAATAATTAGAGGTGGCAATGTTAAAGTCACCGAGATCTCTGTCATTAATATCAATATTGATATACTTAAGAATTATAGAAATAAAGACGTTAAATTTGAGAAAGAAGTTCAGTATGCATAAGAAACACATTGAATTTATAATTAAATATAAAAACGCTTGAGCTAAATTTCAAATAGTATAAAACAATGAGTAAAAGGTGTCACAATATATAGCAAAGTGAACAGAAATATGGTAGCACTGAAATTTTACCTAAATGCTGTGCATGCATGCTACGTTGCGTCAGTCATGTCTGACTCTTTGTGACCCCATGGAGCATGGGCTGCCAGGCTCTTCTGTCCATGGGATTGTCCAGGCAAGAATAATGGAGTGGCTGCTATGCCCTCCTCCAGGGGATTTTCCTGACACCAGGGATCAAACTGGTGTCTCCTGAATGGCAGGCAAGTTCTCTACCATTAGCTCCACCTGGGAAGCCCAGTACAATGCTATTAGTCTATAAAAAGCCATATAGAAAATTAACAAAGTGAAGAAGCATTGAAAATATGATTAGAAGATGAAGTTAGTGGTTAAGACTCTTGAGACCTTTAGAATAGGAAATATAACTTGTTTCAAATATGTATAAATCATTCATGAAAATTATCATACCTTAGACTTCACAGAAAATATCCATAATTCTTCCAGGGTAAAAATATGTGTATAAGTTGTGTGCTCAGATCACAATGCCTGCAATTAATTTTAAATTTATTTTAGAGTATCATTTAGAGATTTAACATCATGCCAATAAATTATACAAGGTCAAAATTAAAACATAAAATCAGAAATTTAGTAAGTTATGGAAATTAAATCACTATTCCTCAAACTTCCAGAAACAAAGGTGCACACTGAGATGAATTCATATCCTGGAAACATGAATTGAAAGTAGATTGGCCTCATTCATTAAGTCAGCATGAATATTTAAATACCATTAATAGTAATAAGTAATAGTATAGTAATAAGTAATAGTAATAAGAAATAGTATAAGAAAATATCTGTCAAATGCCTACCTGTGAATAACCATAATCTGACTATGTGTCATTCTCCTGAGTAAAACCAGATGTTATAAAGAGAGTGGCTAGTTTAGCTCAGAACTCAAATGATCATCACCCATGTTCTTCCCCTCAGAACAATCATTGTGCATGCAGCAGAGGTGCTTGTCACATAGCATATTACAGAGAATACAAGACTACAACAGAGAATATGTTTAAAATGTACACTCTAAAGTTCAGATTTCATAAAATTCATCATGCTGTTTCACTAAGGATCTTCTTAGGTGAAACTGTCCTTTTTTTCAACTTCAAGTATATTATGGGTAAAAATATGACAATTACTAGGACATTGAGGTGCCACAGCTTTGATTGACAATAAGGCACCAGCAATATTGCTCTATGTTAGAGCAATATCGCTCTATGTTAGAGCAATATCTATATTAGAGCAATATTGCATAGGAACCTGGAATGTTAGGTCCATGAATCAAGGCAAATTGGAAGTGCTCAAACAGGAGATGGCAAGAGTGAATGTCGACATTTTAGGAATCATCGACATTTAGGAACTAAAATGCACTGGAATGGGTGAATTTAACTCAGAGGACCATTATATCTACCACCGTGGGCAAGAATCCCTTACAAGAAATGGAGTAGCCATCATAGTCAAGAAAAGAGTCCAAAATGCAGTACTTGGATGCAATCTCATGAATGACAGAATGATCTCTGTTCGTTTCCAAAACAAATCATTCAATATCATGGTAATTCAAGTCTACGCCCCAACCAGTAATGCTGAAGAAGCTGAAGTTGAATGGTTCTATGAAGACCTGCAAGACCTTTTAGAACTAACACCCAAAAAAGATGCCCTTTTCTTTATAGGTCCTGGAATGCAAAAGTAGGAAGTCAAGAAACACCTAGCTGCTGCTGCTGCTAAGTTGCTTCAGTGGTGTCCGACTCTGTGCGACCCAATGGACTGCAGCCCACCAGGCTCCCCTGTCCCTGGGATTCTCCAGGCAAGAACACTGGAGTGGGTTGCCATTTGCTTCTCCAATGCATGAAAGTGAAAAGTGAAATTGAAGTCTCCCAGTCGTGTCCAACTCCTAGCGACCCCATGGACTGCAGCCTACCAGCTCCTTCATCCATGGGATTTTCCAGGCAAGAGTACTGGAGTGGGTTGCCATTGCCTTCTCCACTAGAAACACCTAGAGTAACGGGCAAATTTGGCCTTGGAGTACAGAACGAGGCAGTGTAAAGGCTAATAGAGTTTTGCCAAGAGAATGCACTGGTCATAGAAAATATCCTCTTCCAACAACACAAGAGAAGACTCTACACATGGACATCACCAGATGGCCAATACCAATATCAGACTGGTTATATTCTTTGCAGCCAAAGATGGAGAAGATCTATATAGTCAGCAAAAACAAGACTGGGAGTGGACTGTGGCTCAGATCATGAACTCCTTATTGCCAAATTCAGACTTAAATTGAAGAAAGTAGGGAAAACCATTAGGCCATTCAGGTATGACCTAAATCAAATCCCTTACCCATTGTACAGTGGAAGTGAGAAATAGATTTAAGGGACTGGATCCGATAGACAGAGTGCCTGAAGTACTATGGACACTGGTTTGTGACATGGTACAGGAGACAGGGAGCAAGACCATCTCCAGAAAAAGAAATGCAAAAAAGCAAAATGGCTGTGTGAGGAGGCCTTACAAATAGCTGTGACAAGAAGAGAAGCGAAAAGCAAAGGAGAAAAGGGAAGATATACCCATCTGAATGCAGAGTTCCAAAGAATAGCAAGGAGAGATAAGAAAGCCTTTCTCAGTGATCAGTGCAAAGAAATAGAGGAAACCAATAGAATGGGAAAAACTAGAGATCTCTTCAAGAATATTAGAGATACCAAGGGAACATTTCATGCAAAGAGGGGCTCAATAAAGGACAGAAATGGTATGACCCTAACAGAAGCAGAAGATATTAAGAAGTGTCAAGAATACACAGAAAAGAAAGATAGAGAGTGAAGTCGCTCAGTTGTGTCCAACTCTTTTTGACCCTGTGGACTGTAGCCTACCAGGCTCCTCTGTCCATGGGATTCTCCAGGCAAGACTATGGAGTGGGTTGCCATTTCCTTTTCCAGGGAATCTTCCTGACCCAGGGATTGAACCTGGGTCTCCTGCATTGCAGGTAGATGCTTTAACCTCTGAGCCACCAGGGAAGCAGAACTACACAAAGAAGAACTTCATGACCCAGATAATCACAATGGTGTGACCACTCACCTAGAGCCAGACATCCCGGAACGTGAAGTCAAGTAGGCCTTCGAAAGCATCACTATGACCAAAGCTAGTGAAGCCGATGGCAATCCCATTGAGCTATTTCAAATCCTTAAAGATGATTCTGTAAAAGAGCTGCACTCAGTATGCCAGCAAATTTGGAAAACTCAGCAGTGGCCACAGGACTGGAAAAGATCAGTTTTCATTCCAATCCTTAAGACAGGTAATGCCAAAGAATGCTCAAACTACTGCACAATTGCACTCATCTCACACGCCAGTAAAGTAATGCTCAAAATTCTCCAAGCCAGGCTTTAGCGATACAGGAACCATGAACTTCCAGATGTTCAAGCTGGTTTTAGAAAAGGCAGAAGAACCAGAGATCTAATTGCCAACATCTGCTGGATCATCAAACAGCAAGAGAGTTCCAGAAAAACGTCTACTTCTGCTTTATTGACTATGCCAAAGCCTTTGACTGTGTGGATCACAATAAACTGTGGAAACATCTGAAAGAGATGGGAATACCAGACTACCTGACCTGCCTCTTGAGAAACCTGTATGCAGGTCAGGAAGCAACCGTTAGAACTGGACATGGAACAACAGACTGGTTCCAAATAGGAAAAGGAGTACATCAAGGCTGTATATTGTCGCCCTGCTTATTTAACTTACATGCAGAGTACATCATGAGAAACGCTGGGCTGGAAGAAGCACAAGCTGGAATTAAGATTGCCTAGAGAAATATCAATAACCCCAGATATGCAGATGACACCACCCTTATGGCAGAAAGAGAAGAAGAGCTAAAGAGCCTTGTGATGAAAGTGAAAGAGGAGACTGAAAAAGTTGGCTTAAAGCTCAACATTCAGAAAACTAAGATCATGGCATCCGGTCCCATCACTTCATTGCAAATAGATGGGGAAACAGTAGAAACAGGGGCTGACTTTATTTTTCTGGGCTCCAAAATGACTGCAGATGGTGATTGCAGCCATGAAATTAAAAGATGCTTACTCTCTGGAAGGAAAGTTATAAGCAACCTAGACAGCATATTAAAATGCAGAGATGTCACACTACCAACAAAGGTCAGTCTAGTCAAAGCTATGGTTTTTCCAGTAGTCATGTAAGGATGTGAGAGTTGGACTATAAAGAAAGCTGAGCACCAAAAAATTGTTGCTCCTGAACTGTGGTTTGGAGAGGGCTCTTGAGAGTCCCTTGGACTGCAAGGAGATCCAACCAGTCCATCCTAAAGGAGATCAGTCTTGGGTGTTCATTGGAAAGACTGATGTTGAAGCTGAAAGTCCAATATTTCATCCACCTGATGCGAAGAGCTGACTCATTTGAAAAGACCCTGCTGTTGGGAAAGATTGAAGCCAGGAGGAGAAGGGGATGACAGGGGATGAGATGGTTGGATGGCATCACTGACTCAATGGACATGAGTTTGGGTAAACTCTGGGAGTTGGTTATGGACAGGGAGGCCTGGCATGCTGTGGTCCAAGGGGCTGCAAAAAGTTGGGCACGACTGAGTGATCTGAACTGAACTGAAGGCACCAGCAGTCTTAGCCAGAATTATATTTGCACCACCAGTAGAATTTGTCAATGTAGTAAAAATGACAAATAAGCCTGGATATCATTATCATAGGAATTTTACCTCATGAATCTCTATAGAGCATCCTAGGGATCTGCAGGGGCCCACATACTCCACTTTGAGAACCTGCTGGTTTCATGAATTTCCTTCACCTGCTCTGGTCAGAGTTGCTCTGTAGCTTTAAATTCACAAGTAATTTCCTTGGTTCTTAAGATAAAATCTAACATCCTTCAAAAGCCTATCACTGGGCCCTTTTCCATATCTCCAGAGTCATGCCATGCTGGACCCTACCTGCATCAGTACAGTCTACCGACTCTGGTCTTGCTCAAATCTGAAAATAGACCAGAGCCATTCCCGCTGCAGAGACGCTCTGTATGCTGTGCTTTGTATTGTGTTGTTTTTTCCTTATTCTGCTCTTCGTGAGTTACTTGACAAATTCCTCCTCATTCTTCATGTCTCATACTTCAGATTACTTCCCTGGGGAGACTGAAGGTGGTCTCAATGAGCTTCCCAGGATACTCCCTGCCATCAGCATCTGTTACTTCTCCTCTGGAGCCCAGGGCCCATGTGTAAATACCTAATGACCTTATACCTACTTCTTTCATGGCAATGTCCTTGCTCCAGCGTGAGCTCTGTAAGGTCAGGGCCTCTGCCTCTCATACTCAAGACTCTCTCCACAAGGCCAACAGATAAACGAATGAACTGCATGACATCTTTCTATATGTAGTTTACAGCGTTAGGACATTGGGAAAAGTGTCAAAAGGAAGAGGGAGAAACATGTCCTCAAATAAATGTCATGAGTAAAATAAAGGTACATTTGTATTAAAGAAAATGATATATCTTTATGTTATAAATAGGACATATAAATGCAAGGACCATAAAATAAGTCAATGTAAAACTGAATTACATTCATACAAAAACATGTTATTCTGTAAGATTCAGCCACAAGGCATCAGATATATTTCCTCTAATTCTAAAAGCAGTTGGATGTCGAGATGCTCAACCTTAGTGCCGATACCAAAAGTCACTCAAACTATTTCATAGCTGAGGTAGAAATCAGAGTTTTGGAAATGAGTGAACAATGAAGACTCTGAGCTAGGATACGAGTCACTGAGAATCAGGCTTTTTCTTACTTCCTGAGTTTTCTTAGGAGCCTGTTAACACAGAAAGCGCCTTGTGATTTCCACTCTGACAGTTTCCCAGGCATAGTCACTGTATCCCTTCTTTCTCAGGTAGACATGGATGCCCTGGAAGTACCTCTTCACCGCCAGCGTGGGGCCCGTCCGTCCCAGGGCAGAGTCTTCCTCTCCCATCACCTGCCCCAGGCAGGCGTCCAGGTCGTCCAGCTGCTGATGGAGTCCAGTGCGGAGCTGCTCCAGGAGGGTGGTGTCCCAGGCAGCAGAGGAGCGCTCTGTGTGGAAGAGGGTGAAGCTCTGATGGAGCATCTCGTGGAGCATAGAGATGGCCTGGGCCTCCTGGAGTTGGAAGCCGTGCACCTGCTCCTGAGGGAATCTGAAGACTTCCCTGTACCCCAGACAGGAAAGAGAGAGATTGTGCTTATTTGATTCAAGTGGGAAGGTCTCCTGCTTTTCCAAGTCAAGGCTCTGAGGCAGTCATGGACTCAGAGGAGGAGATGGGGTTAGAGACGAGCATCATCAGTGTCATCATTGAAGAGATGAAGAACCATTGCTCAGTACCACAGGGAAGCATTCCAGTTGAGTAGATCGATTGCGAGCTTTGTTTCACCTTCATCTAAAGATATCCTTTTGTGTGCTTCTTAAATACTAAGCCCCCAAATTTTCATATTCTGAATTTACCCAGATCCATGTATCACCTCATTTTGGGCTTGCCTTTCACTTCAAAGGCCTGGAAAGCTGTCATGAGTTTCCACTCTTCTGTATCCTTACAGTCAAAGTAAAATGTATTCATTAAAAAAGTAGATTTTCTAATTCAATGGAATGCTTGTCATCTCAACAGCTTTGAACTAATGATATATTAAGAGTTACTGGATCTTTCTTCCTGATGCTACAATTAATTTTTAAGGAAACTTTGTTAGACTTCTTTTTAATATCTTCTTTTGCCTGCCTCTCCATATTCCTCTTGAAAGAGCTGATCAGATGTGAAAGAAACCTGAGATTTACATGCATGGACCTCAGCTTATTCTCTGTGGCAAAACTTTTAATCTGTCAAATTTGGTTTTATTTACTCTCCATAATTGAGAAAATTACTAAGCACTCATTAAGTACAAATCAATGTGCTGGACTTGTTACAGAGTCCAAGTTGCTCTGCTTGCCACAAGATAAATTAATGAATCCAAGATGAGGTATGGGGATAAGAAGGGACTTTATTCAGGAATGGGCGGACCGAAAAGATGGAAGACTAGAGCCTCAAAAAAACCGTCTTGTCTGGACCTGGATGTCAGATTCTTTTATGAATCAGAGGTGAGGGGAGGTGAGGAAACAAAGCAAAAAGACCTTTACATTCCTGCAGATAACTCCCAGAATGGTAAGCAAGCCTCAGGTAGTGGGAAGTGTCAGTTGCACATCCTTATAGTCATTTCATGGGTAGTGTGAAATGGAATATCTCATGTCATGAAAACACACAAAATGTCACACCTATCTGTGATTCTGCCCTTCCCAAATGTGAATTTCTGGGCCGCCTGGTAAGTAGCCAAGTAGACCGCCTATGCTGTTGCCACACAGAGTCACAGTCCGTCACAGGTGAGCGGTGTCAGGTGATCTCCCTGAGGCAGGCCATTAGGTATGTTTACAATAACACAAAGACTTAAAGTCACAGAAGCAGATCCAGTGTAAATTCAAAACTAACCCTCCCTGCCTGGTTACACACTAAGCCTATACCAAGATGATTAATCCTCCAAAGTCACTCTCATGAAAATAAAGTATAACCACCACTCCCGTCCAGGTGTTCAAGTGGTTAGAATGTGTCTTTGCTGCTGTTCGGCAGCCTGTTTTAGCCCAGGCCATTGTCCTTGCCATGTCCAAGCAACCCACTTTTTCTCTGGTACTTTTGTATAATTTTCATATTGCTACCTCTTCTTTGTATTTCAGTTTGTAAAAGCTGTGCTAATGCTCCTGCAATCATTTCTATTTCCACTTTGAGGTTTGCTGCAAAAAAAAAGGAACAGAAAACATAAATGAAAAGAAGAGGCAATGTATTTCCTCTGTGAATTTTCAAGAGATCAAAACTTTCCGCTCTCATCGAGCATTCCTGGAAAGTACAAATAAGCAGTTAAGGAAAAAGTCATGCACAAAGGTAAAAGGAAAGTAAACGATGTAATTGAAAAAACTATACTGACCTCTTCTCTGTCCAAATGACAAAATGTCACTTAACTACACAAATGGGGATGAAGAGTTCCACAGAGTGACAGATTTCAGACCAGCCCATGTGAGATTGTTTAGCTGCAGACAGAGCCAGAGGAGGGTAGCAGGCTCTAGGCAGAGTGTTACCTAAGAGGCTAGTTGTCAATTTGCTAAATCCCAGTATCTATTTATCTATCTTTATTTGTCTGTTTACATTACTCACTCTTCATGGACGTTATTGGATTCTGAGGATGTAAACCTATTAACTCGTGAAAAGAGACTGGGTTAAGACTGGATGGTCATTTTATTCCCATGTGAGAGGTCAGCTGTTACCTAGAAGCTACTAGATGTAAGTGATTTGGACAGGAAGTCATGTTCACACAAGAGATGAGATTAGATATAATAATGTTGAGCAGTGAGCTGAGAATTAAGGGATGGGAAGCAGGTCCTCTCAATGAAATTCTATCCAGTTTCCATAGTTGGATGTGTGAATTTTCTGCCTCGTGGGAACAGCTAACAGATACTGAATGCTTATATGTCCAGGCATTGTCAGAAGTACGTTACATCCTACAGTCTTCACAACTAGCCAGTGAAACAGACATGATTATCAGGACCATATAAAAGGAGAAAACCGGAGTGCTGAAGGTCACATAGCCAGTGCAGGCTGGAGCTGTGACATCAAACCAGACAATCTTGCCCCCATGTCCACTGTCTAAAGCTCTGGACTGAGCTGGCTGCTCTGACTATGTGCTTCCTACCATGGAAGGATACTTAGAAAGTTCTTCCTCTCCAATTCCTATTCTTTGTCACAGAAGTGCCATTCACTCATTCCAGGGACATTACAATCTTCACACTACAAATGAAGAGTACACAGTTCCCTTTGAACTTGCTGAGTTCCAGTCCTACATCTGAAATGGTGTTTGGTTGAGATCTATGGTAGGAACCTGACTGACTATGGCAATTTAGCAACAATTTTGAGAGGCCCTGTTCCCATCTGAGGCAATATTTTGAGAAATTATCTAGAAAGTTAAAAAAATCCATTTAAATTACTCTTACTATCTATGTTTTCAGAAGATTATCATTTTCCCAGTCTTCAAATACTAAGTCTACTAAAACTTTCGTGTGTATAGTTCTGTTAGAGCTGGCTCTGGGACAGAACTGAAGCTCCAATACTTTGGCCACCTGATGGGAAGAGCCCACTCATTGGAAAAGACCCCGGTGCTGGGAAAGATTGAGGGCAAGAAGAGAAGGGGGCGACAGAGGATGAGATGATGGGATCGCATCACTGACTGAATGGACATGAATTTGAGCAAGCTCTGACCGATAGAGAAGGACAGGGAAGCCTGGTGTGCCATAGTCCATGGGATCAAAGAGAGGTGGACATGCCTTAGTGGGACAGAGAACCCTCCCTCTGTGCACTTCCTCTGAGACAGACATCTTGCTGGATACTCCACATGTGGCTCCTTTAGGGAGCTTACAGTCTCTCAGGGCAGTCAAACGTTACATAGTTAGATGGATTACTTAATTACAATTGTATGCAGTGTAGCTAAAGGAGAATGTGTAAGGTTAATGAAGAATAACATGGAGGCAGAGTAGTTTAGTGGTCAAGTACCACTTATGCAGTTAATCCTGACTGTTAGCAAGTTAAGTAATCTCTCTGAGTTTTCAGTTTCCTTATTTGCAAACATGTCAGTAATTATAGTAATTATCTCATAGGGAAGCTGTGAAAATTAATGAAATGTTTATTAACAACACTTGGCTGAGAGGCTGCCTGTAAAAACTTCTGCCATTAATATTCTTAAAAATTATCTGTACCTTACAGAATTGGTAAAGACATGTCATTACAAGGTTTGAATATAATTGCAACCTCAGTGTCCCTGAGTGTATGAGTAGGTTATCACTTCCCAGTGAAATATCTAAGGAGATGAGATTATCTGTATTATCACACAGTGACTGAAGCAAAGTTTCCTGTGAAATATTGTTGTGGTAGAGGAGGAAGAGAAATAAAATAGGAAAACTTGAATTTTTAGGACAGTCAGCACCTTAAAAAGTGCCTTGCAGATTATAGTTGCCACATAATTCATTTTTAACAAATGATATCAGTGATACTGTTCCCTATAATGTCTCCAGTGAGCTTAAGGCCAACTCAGGTAATATCGGAAAGGTACATACACACATTTTTTAAAGAAGGGAGAAGTGGGTAAATGAAAAAAAATGAGAGAAATCAAAATTTTCCTCTTATAAGCTCTTTTTATACTGAATATTTCTTGGTGACCTGGAAAAGCCACCATATATATATTGTATGAATATTTCTACCTTCTCTGACTTTGACCAGACTCTTCTCCCAGGAACAACTAACAGGTGTGAGAAGCATGATATACGGCTGTGTAGCTATCAACCACAGTGGCACGAATGATTTGGTGTCCCCCCCGAGGCACTCATGGCAAAAATGAGCATTTATGATTCATTACAAAGAGTAGAAAAAGAAAGGAATGGGCAAAATGCGGAAAAACCCAGAAAAGGCAAGTTTCTTTGCTCACTCTTTAAGAGCCACCCATCACCCCAAGTCCTCAGAACATGCCTACACCTCCCTCCAGGCAGCCCTGCAGAGCCCCCAGCGTCCCCGTGGCCCTCCCCGTGTCTCTGCTGCTGGCCCTGGGGATGCTCTGCTCCAGCCCCGCGTGCTCTCTGGGCTGCGAGCTGCCTGCGAGCCGCGGCAATCTGGAAAGCTTCACGTGTTGGAGTCAGATGGAGAGAGTGTCCATCGTGTCCTGTCTGAGGGACAGGACTGACCAGATCTCCTCAGACCCTGGAGGACGGGCCAGGCTGAGGAGACAGAAGCCGCAGCTGCTGTGCACGGGTTGCTCCAGCTGACCTCCCAGCTCTTCAGCACCTCGGGCTCCTCTGCAGGTCGGGACGAGAGCCTCCTGGACAGATTCCTCGCGGGACTTGATCAGCAGCTGGAGGAGCTGGACTGAGGGAGGGAAGGTCGACGGAACACTCACCTTGAGGGAGTGAGAACTCCAGATTGGCTGTGAAGAGTTACTTCCAGTGAATCAGTATGTATCTCAAAGAGAAAGAATACAGCCTCTGTGCCTGGGAGGTTGTCAGCTTGGAAATCAGAAGGAGCTTGGTCTTGGTCATCAAGCTCATTGGAAAACTCAGGAAATAAAGAAGACGTTGAATCTGAAAACAGTTCATCTGGTCAACTACATGGCTATTTTCTAAGACTCAAAGTGCAACCTTTAACTCTATTTTTGTGTCAGATGAAAAATAAGTGATGGCTAATATATGGGATTATTTAAATGTATATTAAATGTTATGCTACAATAACTTTAAAACAGGATTTAGAATCCATTTTCCATATCTTAAGAAGTTGTTATATTTATTTAAGTTATTGGAAATATATAGGCTGTTTATAGCATTTAAATCTTTATCATTCATAAGATATTTGTTTTGTATTATATTTTGTAGAAGACTATTCTTTTTTTCAGTAGAAAAAATAAAAGTAATTTTAAAAAACCAAATTGGTTTGCACATACCCTTGAATAAAATCTAACCCAAAGCCTAATTCCCCCAATAAACCTATACTGGAACCTCCGGAATATAGAGGGAATGGGGTTACCCACCCTGGGTCATAGAAGTAACAAGGGATAATTTGAGGAGGGATTGAATGTGATTCTTGAGATATAGATTAGAGGTGGGAGGGAGATGAGTGGAGAAAAGCCCAGGTAATGGACACATTTCCTGCTTGGGGCCTATAAAAACCAGAACACCTTCGAGGATTAGTGGAGAACCACATACATCATGGGAGGTCAATCTGCATATGTGGAATCTAGGATCCTGGAGTAGGATGTGGAAGGGAGAGTAAGTTTTCTACATTTGGCCACTCTTGCCAAAAGAGTCTTCCTGAACTGTTCAGTTCAGCTCAGTTCAGTCGCTCAGTCATGTCCAACTCTTTGCAACCCCATGAATTGCAGCATTCCAGGCCTCCCTGTCCATCACCAACTCCCGGAGTTTACTCAAACCCATGTCCATCGAGTCGATGATGCCAACCAACCCTCTCATCCTCTGTCATCCCCTTCTCCTCCTGCCCCCAATCCCTCCCAGCATCAGGGTCTTTTCCAATGAGTCAACTCTTCACATGAGGTGGCCAAAGTACTGGAGTTTCAGCTTCGGCATTAGTCCTTCCAATGAACACCCAGGACTGATCTCCTTTAGGATGGACTGGTTGGATCTCCTTGTAGTCCAAGGGACTCTCAAGAGTCTTCTCCAACACCATGGTTCAAAAGCATCGATTTTTCGGCACTCAGCTTTCTTCACAGTCCAACTCTCACATCCATACACGCCCTGAACTGTTCAAAATGAGGCAAAAAGAGCAAGGCAGGCTGGGGATTGCAGAGACAGATAAGAAATGTGGGAACCAGTAGCTGCCATGATAAATGTGACTCTAAAGAAGTAAAGAGGGTTACGTAAGCATATTTATATTTATAAAACACACATGTCATTGCTAAACTTTTAAATAATTCATACAAAGAAATTATTTTTGGTCAATTACCCTTGACCTCTAGGAGCATGCACCCTAATCCTATACTGTTAATAATTTAATGGGTATCCTTCGAGACATTTTCAATGTAGTTAATAAGTCTATACATATGGACATATTAAAGTATATCACAAAAAATATCATTTTTATAGACTTCAGTTTCTCATTTATATTTACCCGCTAATAGATCTTTGAAATTTTTCTTCATTAGTATTTAAAATTAGATTGCCTAGTTATAAATTCCTGCATTGTGACTTAACTGCAATAACTAACTGCAATAACCATCTTAACTAAGATAATCATAAAAGCTCCTCTTGAAAGTATGGTAAGATTAATTGCTTTAATTTATAGAACATGCTCAGAATGCTACCAGACACTTCCCAAGTGCTCCTAACGTATTAACTCTTTGGATTTGAATCTGGTTAGAAGATTATTTCCTGACGTTCTGGGTCTGTGGTCAGGAAGATGAGGCAGTTCCCAGAGAGCTTTTCAGAGACAGATTCCTGCAGCTCACCCACTGCACAGTGAGAGGAGAAATAGCCATTCACTGGGATGATGAGGCCAAGCCTGTTGCACAATACCCAGAGTTCTAGA
Organism: Cervus canadensis; assembly: GCF_019320065.1. Classification (NCBI taxonomy): domain Eukaryota; kingdom Metazoa; phylum Chordata; class Mammalia; order Artiodactyla; family Cervidae; genus Cervus; species Cervus canadensis. The sequence continues at coordinate 48,003,797 of NC_057399.1, read as the reverse complement.
CGGAAACATTCTTACCTGGCCCACAGCCCAGCTGCCCAGAAGGACTCACCCCTACCCTCAGTGGATTCTTGGTTCTCCCTGGAGTTTAGGAGCTCAGAGTTTCAGCCAGGAAGACACAGGCGTCTGGGAGGCAGTCAGGAGGATGCTCTGCGCTGTGCACTCAACCCAGCCAGGAGGCCAGGCCAGAGGGGATTCCCAGCCTGGATCCTGAAATCCCTTTTGGCAGCTTGCATGTAGTTTCCTTTTCACTTGTTACATCAGCTTTGTTGCTATTTTTGCCTTCTGGGGTTCATTACACAATCTCTGATGATGTAACAAAACTCAAGTCACTTGTCGGTTTTAAGTATGTAGAGGGCTTTGCTTTGGGCTGTTTCACTTTAAGGAAGATTCAGAAACTGCCTCAGAGACAGGAAATTAACCCAGAACCCACACAGAGGGACTTGCTCATGTGTCAGCAGAGGGCGGCCTCTGAGGCTTGTTCAGCAGCTGCAGCCAATGTGTTGTCCTTTTAACTGTTTTCTCAACTTTAGGTTGCCCTGACTCACTGAACCCCTGATAGTGATTTTGAAAATTAAAGTCCAGCTCAGAGTACGTCCTGGGATCTGAAGGGGTAAACGAAGGCTTGATGCAGATGGGCATGTTCTGAAAGGGCCAGTCTGAGTGTCCAGCAGCAGTGGGTCCTGGCAGCAAACACTGAAAACAAGGCATGGGCTGCTCCCGACTGTTCCTGGGCCATCGACCTTCTGATGGGAGCGTTCTGAGAGTGACAGGGGTGCAGATGTAGGATCCTCTGGTTGGGTATGTTCTGGAGGAGTTAGGAGAGCTAGGCTGAGAGGCCTTCAGCCAAGTACATAGCTCCAGCTGCATCCTGAAGTGAGCAAGAGAAAAATTGGGAAACGAGTCTATCCAGGGCCTGTGACAAGATGTCCAGGGTGTGAGGAAGGAGAAGAGAGACGACTGCAACCAGGGGCACTTAGATCTCTCTGCCCATTGTCCATCCCCACACCCGGTGGGAGGCTGAGGAGGGGCGCTGGCCCCCAGCTGTCGGCTGTGAGAACAGGGCAACCCCGGCCTGGGCAGAGTCAGCCTCAGGTGCTGAGAGAGGGTGAGAGCCAGGCCACAGCTGGAAGGTGCGAAGACACGCTCTTCCCTCAAGCTGGAGACGGACTTTCCATCGTGGTCCTGAAGCTACACAGGGGCTCTCTAGGTTGCTGAGCAAAATATCTCCAATCTAGTTTGGCCTATTTTTAAATTTATACAAATTTATACATAGACGTTTATACAAATGGTCTATGTTTGAGTTGAGTTTCTCTTACTCACTTCTATGTTTGTGTCTTTATTGTGTTTCTTACATCTTGTTATTAACAAACCTATTATAAGCATAGATAACAACTTGCTTATGCCATTTTAAGGGATATTTAGGTCATTTTGTGTTTGGTACTATTATCAATAGTGCTGGTATAAATATTTTTTACTTATATCCTGAAGTATATTCACTTGATTTTTTTTCCAGGGTGATTGCTGGACTTACTAGTTGATAGGCTACGCATATTTCATCTGTGCTACAAAATGTTTTTTAAAGTACAAATTCATATTCCAAATAGCAGTTGCTCTATATGATCATCACACTTAGCATCTTCAATCCTTTAAAATTTTTACTTGCAGACAATATATTTGTTTATTAACAAATTTGAAAATCCAACCAAATACTTTTAGATATAGCATTTGTAAATTTAGCCAGATTAAAAACCAAAATTATTTTGTAATATGTTTGTATATGAAAATGCAAGGAAAACCTAGTCCATTAAATGGTAGAAAAATGCAATGAAAAAAGTGTTTCATTCATTCTTGCAACAGCAATAAATAATCAATATGTTGGAAAAAACCTCAGAAAGAATGTGAAAAATATATGATCAAACCAGTAGTAAAACTTCATTGAGAGACATTTTAAAAATAGTTCAATAAATTGGCAGTGTTTGCTTCTTTTGTTTGCTTATGAAGTGGTTAAGAAACTTTTGCTAAATAACTATTTGCTCACTAAATGACACTGAGTCTCAGTAGGAGGCGGCCTTGGCAGTCGCCTATTGTAGACTCTGTATTCCCTTCTCACTGATGCTGACCACCTCATCATATGCTTACATGTTTTTTGCTCACTCAGAAGAAGAATTCGTTGGACAAGTTGCTTAATCCTTCTTGATGATCAAGAGGAAAAAATAGACAATCTCAATGTAATAGAAAATACTTCTATTTTTCATTAGTTTCTGGACATCTAATTTGAATCAAATTTCAATTATAGACTTGTACTTCGAGGCCAAAAGTGAAGGTAATTTGTCCTGTCAATGCTACATTAAAAAGGATTAAAGTCTAGGACTTCCCTGGTGGTCCAGTGGTTAAGAATCCGCCTTCCAATGCAGGGGACATGGCTTCCATCCCTGGTCAGGGAAGATGACATATGCTGTGAGGCAACTCAGCCTGTGCACCCCAACTACTGCGCCCAAGCCCTAGAGTCTGTGCTTGGCAGCGGGAGAAAGCTCCACGGTGCGGAGCCTGAGCACCTCCGCCAGAGAGTAGCCCAGGCTTGCTCCAACAGAGGAAGCCCACCTGCTGCAACAAAGACCCAGCCCAGTCACAAATATTAATAAAAATTAACTAGTCTACACTTTATTAAGAATTCCCTAATGTCTCTTCCCCACCCCCCCACACACACTCTGGTTGCAGTAACTTTTTATTTATTTTCTTATTTTTGGCTGTGAGACTTGTGGGATCTTAGTTCTCTGACCAGCAAACAAACTCAGGCCACCTACCCTGAAAGCAAAGAGTCCCAACCACTAGATCTCTGGGGAATTCCCAGATCTCCTTAGTTTTTAACCTAATGTTCTTTTTCTGTTCTGGGATGTCATTTAGGATGCCCCATTACCTTTAATGGCCACATCTTAGGCACCTCCGGCTATGACAACTTCTCAATAGTAGACTTTATGTTATTGTCAATGGTATCATTTTTAAATGTCACTTTCTAACTTTTTATTGATCATATAAAAAGAAGTGGTCGATTTTTAATATTGATCTTGTTTTCCTATTGCTCCCTCCATCTTGAGCTGTGTTGGTCACCATGGAGCCAACAACCCCATGTGGTCAACTGGGCGCTTGACTAGTCCAGCCTGAGCTGTGCTATGACTGAAAGTATGTCCTGTATTTTGAAGGCACTATGGAAAAGAAGAATGTACCTATCTCATTAATAAGTTTATATTGGCTTATGTTGAAATGATAACATTTAGATATATTGTGTTAAATAAAACATACTGTTAAAATTAACTTGTTTTTTTTATTCTTTTGATGTGGTTACCAGAAAAGTTTAAATTGCATAGGTTTGGCTTGCATTATATTTATTCTGGTCAGTGCTGATTTGAATGAAATTAATAAACTGAAAAATGCTGCATTTATTAACCCAGATTAATTAATAATGAAAGAATAGATTCACTGGTGGAAAGTTGGAAACCTTATAAGAAAAAAAAAATCACCCTTTACTTTCACTAATTAAACATAATCACTATTAAAATACTGGTATATTTCCTTTAATTAATTTTTTTCTCCACATGCTTTTACATAGTTGCACTGTATGTATAATTTTAGCCCTGATTTTGAATATAAATAAGTGCTTTTTATTTTGTAATCACACAATATGTGTTCATTATAGGAAAAAGTTTAAAAGTGAGAAAAGAAAGCTAAACATTTAGTAACGTTTATTTTATTCTTTCATGCAGATAAAGTGCACTAAGTGATAAAAATGCCTAAGAATCCTATCTCCCTGATATTCTCTTTTTATGGGAAAAAATCTATGTACAAACAGTTCTAAAGGCACAAAGTGGAAGAATTTTCCTCCTTGTTGCATTCTTATTCTAGGATATCTACTACCAATAGATGAGTGAAAAGTGCCCAGTGATTAAAAAAAATTGCATGCATATATCAGCATACATATGTGTATCTTTAATAATTTATAAAGTTAATAATAATATCATGTCCATTAAGTTCAGTTCAGTTGCTCAGTTGTGTCCAGCTCTTTGCGACCGCATGGACTGCAGCACCCCTGGCTTCCCTGTCCATCACAAACTCCTGGAGCTTGCTCAAACTCATGTCCATCAAGTCGGTGATGCTGTCCAACCATCTCATCCTCTGTCACCCCCTTCTCCTCCCACTTTCAATCTTTCCCAGCATCAGGGTCTTTTCCAATAAGTCAGTTCTTTGTATCAGGTGGCCAAAGTATTGGGGTTTCAGCTTCAACATCAGTCCTTCCAATGAATATTCAGGACTGATTTCCTTTAGGATGGATTGGTTGGATCTCCTTGCAGTCCAAGGGACCCTCAAGAGTCTACGCCAACACCATAGTTCAAGAGCATCAATTCTTCAGTGCTCAGCTTTCTTTATAGTCCAACTCTCACATCCATACATGACTACTGGAAAAACCATAGCTTTGACTAGATGGACCTTTGTTGGCAAAGTAATGTCTCTGCTTTTTAATATGCTGTCTAGATTGGTCATAACTTTTCTTCCAAGAAGCAAGCGACTTTTAATTTCCTGGCTGCAGTCACCATTTGCAGTGATTTTGGAGCCCCAAAAAATAAAGCCTCTCAGTCTTTCCATAGTTTCCCCATCTATTTGCCATGAAGTGATAGGACTAGATGCCTTGATCTTTGTTTTTTGAAAGTTGAGCTTTGAGCCAGCTTTTTCACTTTCTTTCTCTTTCATCAAAAGGCTCTTTAGTTTTTCTTCACTTCTGCAATAAGTGTGGTGTCATCTGCATATCTGAGGCTATTGATATTTCTCCTGTCAATCTTGATTCCAGCTTGTGCTTCATCCTGCCCAGCATTTCGTGTGATATTGCTCTTTTTGTTAAATATATCTTGAATGTGTCTATTTATCACCTGACCTTCCTTTTTAATGGCTATAAAGTATTCCATTTTGGTCTGTATGATAATATTACTTTGTCAATTCCCTACTGATGGATATTTAATTTGTCTTTTTTACTGTGAATCATATAATATAGACATCCTCAGTTTCCTAAAAGTAATTCCCCTTGATCAATATATGATATTTTTATATGCTGTTGGATTTATTTGCTAATATTTTCCATATTAAAACTTTTCTCAATTAACAGATTTTTCCAAAACTGCTTATCTTGTGACTGTCTTATTCAACAAAATTTAGAGTTTTTTCCTTTATTTCTAGTGATTTCCTGTCTATATAGTACTTCATTTCTTCATTTGTCTAATATTGTTTATGTTCTTTTATATAATTTTTAAATATTTAATATTTTAAATATTTAAATACTCCTCTGGTAACACTAATTCAATCTGTTTTGTTTGCATGTATTCCTGGTATATTTTCATTATCTGTAGAGCTATTAGTCCGGCACCTTATTCTCTTTTTTCTAACAATAACCCATTTGAAATTTAATCTTAATAATACTATTCTGTTGCTTGATTTTACGAGAGTTTATATTTCCTCAGTTTCTACAATAGAAGAAGTAGTTCAGGGTGACTTTTCTAGTTATAAAGAGTTCCCCCTTCTGCTGCTTCTGTAAAATGTTCAAAACTATGGCTGCTTGCTTTCTGAGTTTCCCACCTCTCACCCTGGTCTGGTCTTCTCTTTCCTTGTCTCTCCTGTTTACATCCTGCTAAAATTTGATCCCGTTGTTAGCACTTACTCCTCAGTGTAGATCCATTTCCAAAACGGAGCTGTACCTGCTTGATTTGAACATTGCTGGTCTCCTAGACTATTTCATTGCCTTTCAGAATTTGCCAAGGTATCATCACAACTCAACAGCTCTAACACTGAGCCAAACCCCTTCTGGTTTCACCTGCTGTTTTCAGATCAGCCCGGATGGCTTTCCAATAAATACCTTTGAGCTGCTTTGGGGTTCTTAGATCCATTCCTTTCCTTTGCTTTCTCCCACGTGGATGCTCCTCTCAGCCTGGTTCTGTGGCAACTGGTGATTTGTCCTCATCTGCTTGCATTTTTTGTGGCTCGTGTCAACAAGTTCCACGCTCAGTGGGGTTTTGTTTCTATCTGCTGGCAATGTCTGTTTCTTTGTGAGAACTCATAGAAATTTAAAATTACACCACCTCCACTGTCATCTTCCCAGAATCATTTTTTGGATTGGTTGCCTTATCTTTTCCATTCTTAGTACTCTTCACTCATTTGAGTGAATGACACAGGCATCTTTCCCACTCACCCAGTTTAGAAGGAAAGATGAATTGCTTCCTCTCTACTCCATATTGCCTCAGCACAGCTCAAGCACAAGTAGTTTCTTAGGAATACCTTGGCCATCACCAATAGATAGTCCTCTCTGGGAGATTTGGAAGATGTAGTTTGTTCAGCAAATTGTAAAGATCAGAAGACAGCAGATCTATAGATGATGAGAAACCTGGAGGTCAGGATTATACATTTACCCAGATACTTCCAGCCTCTACTTCAGTTTGGTACAATAGAAGTCATGTTCCTGTACACTAAGTATACAGTAAAATTATAATAACCAATAGTACTGGTATAACTGTAAAATGATGGAGAATTTCTTCAGCTTCTGGTCCTGTCAGGAAATGAGAGATTTCACAGAAATGAATTCATTCTTCTCTACCACTAGCGCCTAGGCCTACAATTAGGTAAATCTCTTAACTAGTCTGCCTGCACTCATTCTGTTCTTTGTTCTTTACTTATTGCTTCCTGTAGAGAGATTATTTTTTTCCCCCTCAAATCTAATAACATTACTTAGCCCCACCAAAACCTTTCCATAGCTTCTACTGTTCTTAGGATAAAGAAAAACTTCTTACATGGTCTCACGATCTGTGTGCTGTCTGGCTTCTTGCCTGCCTTCTGGCCTCATCTCAGATCATTCACTGACCACTTTCTGACTTAAGAGTCACAGTGGCCTTCAGTCCAGTGCTTTACACTGACATGTGTGCGCCCACCACAAGGCCCTGGCACATGCAGTCCCATCCGACCTTCCTTCTGATTTTAGCTCCAGTGTCCTTACCTCGGGACAGTCTTCTTTGATTTCTTCTACTACAGTATGTCCTCACATCATAGGTGCCCACAGTTACCATTGTATTTTTGTGGTCTGCTCAGTTGCTCAGTCATGTCCAGCTCTTTGCCACCCCATGGACTGTAGCGCACCAGTCTCCTCTGTCCACAGAATTTTCCAGGCAAGAATACTGGAGTGGGTTGTTCCTTCTGCAGGGGACCTTCCTAACTCAGGGATCAAACCCGCATCTCCTGTGTCTCCCTTACTGGATTCTTTACCTCTGAGCCACTGGGGAAGCCCATTGCATTTTTACTTTTGTGTATTTCTTTGATTAATGTTCTTTTCTCCTGCTTAAGTATATAACCCAGGAGAGTGAGGATCACAGTCTGCATCTCATACTACAATTGCATATTCTGTAAATTTAGTAAATTCAGGCAGAAAGATAAGGCAAGTATTGCTAAAAACTGAAAATTATTAATTATTAAATAGCATAATTATAAGAACTTATTTTTATATTGAAATCTTTAAAAATGTACTGTATATCTCCCCATCTATATAAGCCAGACATGAAAATCATAATTTGATTTTTTTTTCCTGATCCTTTCTTATCAGCATCAGTACCTACACATAAACACCTACAGTACCTACACAAAACAGTCTCAGAAATATTTGAACTAGAACCTCTTGTCTCAATCCCTTGATTGCTTAATATTTTTTCCTCCATTTTCCTTCTATATCTCCTCTTAAAGGTGGTATATATTTGCATGAGAATGGAAAATCAGACTAGATTGTTAGAAGTATGTACAAAATTTTTTTAAAAAAAGAAGTATGTACAAAATAAAAATTCACTGACCCTCAATAATGGTCATAAATGCCAACTACAAGAGGAACCATGGACTTTTATGCATGGCCTGTGTAACATTTATTTTGCCTGCTTAGAAATATTACTTAGTCTTTAGTTTTCAGTTATATTCTGGATAGTTGAGATAAAGCAATATTTTCTTGGGCTCTGAAATCACTGCAGCCATGAAATTAAAGCTACTTGGAAGAAAACCAATGACAAGCCTAGACAGCATATTAAAAAGCAGAGACATCACTTTGACAACAAAGGTCTGTCTAGTAATGTATGGATGTGAGAATTGGACCATAAAAACAGCTGAGCACCAAAGAATTGATGTTTTCAAACTGTAGTGTTGAAGACTCTTGAGAGTCCCTTGGACTTCAAGGACATCAAACCAGTCCATCCTAAAGGAAATCAGTCCTGAATATTCATTGGAAGAACTGATACTGAAGCTGAAGCTCCAATGCTTTGACCAACTGATGCAAAGAGCTGACTCATTAGAAAACACCCTGATGCTGGGAAAGATTGAGGGCAAGAGGGAAAGGGGGTGACAGAAGATCAGATGGTTGGAAGGCATCACTGACTCAATGGACATGAGTTTGAACAAACTCTGGGAGGTACTGAAGGACAGGGAAGGCTGGTGTGCTGCATTCCATGGGGTCGCAAAAAGTCGGACCCGACTTAGTGACTGAAAAACAACAAGGTTGATAAAGTTATGTGATGTCTTCCTGCTTACAGCTAAGGCCTCCAAAAAATTCAGATCAACTTAGTTTAGCATCATTCTATTTTGTTTTTTATATACATTATTTTTTCTTTTTATTTATATTTATTTATTTTTAATTGAATGATAATTGCTTTACAATATTGTGTTGGTTTCTGCCATATATCAACATGAATCAGCCATAGGTATACCTATATCCCCTCCCTCTGAAACCTCTCTCCCCACTCCTACGCCATCCCACCCCTCTAGGAACATCACTCTATTTTAGATAGAAAAAAATGTGTCTTTTTTAAAATCATAAACAGCATATATTTAATTTAATCACACATATATCATGTATTTATTGTTTATCAGCTTAGTTTAACATTATTCTCTTTTAGATAGAAAAAATAGGTGTCTCTTTTAAAATCATACACTGCAAGTATTATTGTTTGGTAATAGCAGAATTGAGAATTAAACCTCATTTTTATGAAAAAGAAAACTCTGTTACAAACAAGGCCCCCTCTCCTCAAATCTCATAATATGAAAAGAGATAAACAAAAAGAAAAATCTTTTCCAAATGAAAGAATCCTGTAATAATCTGGTTCAAAAGATTTGGCTTATATTTTTCTTTAACATTCAGCAATTCATTGAAACTTTAAAAAACAGTAGAAATTCTCAGTTTGTGTATCTTTCTTCCCCGTGGTATATGTAAATTGAAATAGCAAGGAGCTTAAAGAAAAAGAGTTTTAGAGGCAACTAATAATTTAAATGACACAGGAAAACTGAAAGGGAGAACTGAAAGTGGGAAATTCCTCTCAAATAGAAAGAATGGAGGCCAATCCTGTATAAGTAGCCCACACTCAGGGAGGAAGGACATTCACTCTGCAAAGGGTTGAAGGCTCAGCTTCAGCATCTACTAGCAGAACAGGTAGCCCTGTGCCTGTTTTCATCATGACCTACCGGTGCCTCCTCCAGATGGCTCTCCTGCTGTGTTTCTCCACCACAGCTCTCTCCATGAACTACAGCTTGCTTCGATTCCAGCAAAGGAGGAGCATTGCTGTGTGTCAGAAGCTCCTGCGGCAGTTACCTTCAACTCCTCAAAATTGCCTCGGGGTCAGGATGGACTTCGAGGTCCCTGAGGAGATGAGGCAAGCACAGCAGTTCCGGAAGGAAGATGCCGTATTGGTCATCTATGAGATGCTCCAGCAGATCTTCGGTATTCTCACCAGAGACTTCTCCAGCACTGGCTGGTCTGAGACCATCGTTGAGGACCTCCTTGTGGAACTCCAAGGGCAGATGGATCATCTGGAGCCAATCCAGAAGGAAATCATGCAGAGGAAAAACTTCACTATGGGAGACATGACCGTTCTTCACCTGAAGAAATATTACTTCAACCTCATGAAGTACCTGAAGTCCATGGAGTACAACAGCTGTGCCTGGACAGTTGTTCGAGTGCAAATACTCATGAACTTTTCTTTCCTGAAGAGGCTAACAGTTTACCTCCATGACTGAACATCTCCCCACCTGTGGCTCTGGGAATGGACAATGTGATGTTGACGTGAGACTCTTCAGCCAGCAGAGGCTCTTTGAAGTAACTGACAATGCAATGCACTGGATTTCAATGGACAGTTAAAGACTGTAAGCTATTTTTAAATTGATTTATGCATTATTTATTTATTTAAACTTTTATATGGGAAATAAATTATTTATGAAACAAAAGTCAACGTGGCAGTTTTAATGTCAACTTGATTTATGTGACAACACATTATTAAAAATTGCAGAGCACCTAGGAGACATTCTTTATAGAATGAACCTGCCGAGTTGTAGAGTTTCTGGCCCCTGCCCTCGATGAATTTAAAATGAAAGGAAGTCATGTGGAATATACAAGGTAAAAGATGATAAGGGAAGTGATTTTTAGGAGACATGTGGCCTGAGCCTCTACAGAATTAAAATGTAGACACAAGTAGATGACTGTGGCCTTAGAAGCAGAGGCGCCTAGGAGTCACTGGGAGGCACTGTGCCCCAGGCTCTTTGGCCCTCAATGTAGAATTTGACTGGCTGTCAGGGTAACTGGAGGAATATTTCAGCTCCTGTGTTTGCCCTTAATTCATCCCTGTTATCTGTGGGATGCCCTGCTTTCCTTTCCACATCCCCCCTCCATAGGATTTTAAAATGTTTATGTCCCTCCCCATCCCCCAACCATGCCCAAGGGTAAGAAGTTCCCTGGCACTTCTGTGACACTGTTAAGGAGCAGTCCCTTTATTGCACTCTTCATGAAATAGCCAAAGTGTATGGTTGTCTTAGGAGAGCTGGGGTCTCTGTATGCTTCCGGGGCATAGATGCCAGAGGGAAAAAAGCCTCTGCTTGATACCCCTGCCATCTAACTAGTTTTTTTCCTCATTTCTCCCCCCCAGAAAAGCGAGTCTGCTCCTGGTTCCCCCTTCCTTGTTCATACAGGACTATCCTACCTGCTTTTCCTGCTGCTCTGCATCTCTGAAGCCACCTACTCTCTAAAGCCAAATCCAAAACAGGTGTAACAGATGTAGTGGTTTCAGGCCAAGGGAAAAACCAGAAAGCAGGGAAGAAAGGGAAGTTCAGGTGGGAAGAGGGGGTGCTCACTTATCCTAGGGCTTACCCTGGGAAAATACAGTTTCCCTAGGAGCACTTTGGGCGCCTGGGCAGCATGGCTGGGACACTGTCTTTGTACTGAACCCTTCGAGAACCTGAATCGGTGACTATTCCTTCATCAGCTGCTTCCATCCATGCATTGTGCTGAGCATTTTCTCCTGGAGCAAATGCCTAGGAGTCTGCCTTGCCACTAAGGGATTCAGCCTTGAAAAGAAATGTTAGGCAAGTTACTGCGCAGACAATGAGCTCGGAGCTCCCCCTTCTGACGGAAGTTGGGTAAGACATCAGCTGTGGGACCGAGAAGCACGTCTGTCGCTAGGTCCCAAGCCAGTCAAGGACCCCGGAACACAATAAACTTTCCCTCCCCCTCCAGCTCCTCACAGTCTGCGACTCCACAGCCCAGCTCTGCCAAAAGCCCTTCTGCACCCATGCTTCCTTTCTCCTAGGAGTCAAAAATAAGTCAGGACCTCGAAAGGCCGCGTGATAGGGCTGTCTAGAGCAGTCAAGAGGATGCCAAAATTCGCCTGGGCCGAAAGGCTAAACCGGCTGAGAAAGCCAGAGGTTTGGGCAGCCTGGGAAAGGTCTACTCTGGGTGTGTGTGCAGGCGACCAGCCGATAGAGGAGAGGCTTCTTCTGCAGAATAATAAATAACTGTGCCACAGCTGAGCCTGCGGGTCCATCCAGAATATCAGGAGTATGTCCGTGAGACTTCCACTGGTGCGCCAGTGGTTAACCATCTGCTTTCCAACCTACTGTATAGCACAGTGAACCCTGCTCAATGTTATGTGGTGGTCTGATGGAAGGGGAATTTGGGGGAAATGGATGCATGTATATGTATGTATGGCTGAGCCCCTTCGCTGTATACAGCAACTATCACAACATTCTTAATTGGCTGTACCCCAATACAAAATAAAAAGTTTAAGAGCGCGGGCTCAGGTGGAGAGGGAAGTGGGAGGGGGGATCGGGATGGGGAACACATGTAAATCCATGGCTGATTCATGTCAATGTATGACAAAAACCACTACAATATTGTAAAGTAATTAGCCTCCAACTAATAAAAATAAATGGAAAAAAAAAAAAAGAATTAAGAAGGCATTAATGCATTAAGAATGGGAGGAAATACTCCAAAATTTTAGTAGCAGTATCTCTGAATCACACAAAATAAATAAATAAATAAAAAGTTTAAAAAAAAAAGAAAAAGGATCTGCCTTCCAGTGCAGGGGACAGACTTTCTATCCTCGGTTGGGGAACTAAGATCCAGCATGCTGTGGGACAACTAAGCCTGTGTGCTGCAATTACTGAGCCCACGTACTCTACAGCCTGTGTGCGGCAAGTAGAGAAGTCCTCCCCCCACAATGAAAAGACCGTGTGCAGCAACAAAGACCCAGTGCAGCCAAAATAAGTTTTTTTAAACAGTATCTCTATCATCGTAGAGGATAAATGATAAATTAATATTAATTCTAATAAGAATGAGAGAGGCTAACCCCACACTGCATCTGTACTTGCATATGCTAAACAGCTATGCCACATATAAGGCAGCGTGTCTTCATAGACAGCTACATATGAGAAGGGAAGTAATTATTTTAGCTGGCACCAGAAAACCTCACTAGGAAAGTGCTGGTTGTTGGGAAAAATACCGAATGGGCCTCTTGTGAAACAACGTGAGACTTTGAGGTTGTGCATATGGCAACACAAAAGACATTGCAACACCAATCGCATGCTTTGGGGCATCTGTTTTTGAGGAGGGAAGAGAAAGAAACACTTGGAGCTGTGATGCTCATTGGAATAAGGCAGCAGTGAAAAATTTCTAGCGAGGGCAAATAAAGTTGCCTCACAGGCAACCTGAAATCATGTGCATTGATGTGAGGAAATCGTCTCCTCCATCCTCTTCAAACCTTCAGTAGAGAAGGCTGCCCACACAAAGGCCTCACTTGTTCAGGGGTGAAATCGGATGGCAAGCAAGCAGAGGGTGTCAAGACGTCTTTACATGAACCAAATCAGCGGGGACAGAATGCAGAGCCGCTTCCCACTCCCACTTCTCTACCTCCCAAGGAAATCACGCAGAAGACATGGATTAAAGGGTCAAGGAGGTAGGAGGCCCTGGCAAACACCTCAGTTAACATGAGTACTTAAATATTGCCTAACCAAATGGACACGTAGATACGGCGTAATATGAGTGTACATTTGTATGGTAGTTTTTGCACTTAACAAAGCTGGTGTTTAGGAATTTTGGGTGTTGTTAGGCACTTTTAGGTCCCAGATCTATCTGATGCAGTGACTTGTTCATAAAGTACTCTTAAGAAAATGAAAAGAGCATGCCACAACCTGGGAGACACTGTTTACAAGTCACATATCTGATAAAGGACTTGTGTCCAGAGTATATTAAAAATACTCTCACAACTCAACAATGAGAAAATAACCCAATAAAAAATGGGTGATATATTTGAATGAATACCACACCAAAGAGATAAATGAATAGCAAATAAGTACAAGGAAACAGGAAAGCCTGCTTCATGCTGTGTGTGGGAGGTGGGGAGGCTTAGATCAGATAATGAATGTGAAATGGTTTTTGATTACACAGGAACCCATTTGATTACATGAGGACCTGCTATAGCCACTACCCTTCCTGCAGAAAGTCCACTAGCCTTCCTGGTGCAGTTCTACAAGTGACACATTTGAGGTCTGTCCAGCCATAGGCAAGGCCCTCACTGAAAAGGACTTCTGTTTTGACTGGTCTGAGGCATACACAGAGAGTCAGCAGCTGGTAGTGCAGCTGGAAGATGAAGGGCACCCAGAATCAGGTCTTGCTAATCACAAACATTTTCTCTAAATCTCTTGCACTGATGCTTATTGAGCTTGAAAAAGTAACAGTTTATGGATTTATCCTTTTTTCTTAACATAGATTGTTGCTTTATGAACCTCAGTTTAATTGTCTAAAATCTCTTAGAATAGTTAGTTTAAAACAATCAAACTCTAAGATTGGACTAGAATTGCCAGCACAGAAATATACTCTTTTAATTTAGCAGGACCAAGTTAATCACTTACCTTGTTAATTGACTTGATGGATAATACTCCAGAAACAATTGTTCCCATCAAACAATTATCAGTAAATTTGGTTTCAATTGGCATTCTGTTTCAAAATTTCAGCTTTGGTTTATAATTCCTTGTGTAGTATGTTCTTAGGAAACTCAAACTTCATTATTAGCCTAGGAGTAAGAAAAAAAGGAGCTCCCTTCAAAAGTTTCCTTCCTTCTTAAGGAAATGAAAAGATCTATGGCAGACTGGGAGACATATTTTTCAATTAGCAATAATCGCACCTCGGATAAACCTCACTGGCTATGATACTGCCACTGCGCAAAGCTGGGAGATATATTTTTAAGACACATATATGGTAAAGGATTTTTCAATGGATAAAGAACTCTCAAATCTCAGGAACAGTAAAACAACCCAATAAAAGATGGACAAAGACTTGAATTCATGTCACAAAAGACTGGGTTGGCCAAAACGTTTGTTTGGGTTTTTCTGTAACATCTTATGGAAAGACCTGAGTGAACTTTTGGGCCAACCCAATAAGTTGGCTAATAGGACAGAAAAAGATGATTGATCAAAATCATTAGTCATTAAGGAAATGCAAATTAAAGCCACAATGAGACATCACTGCACGCTTATTAGAAGGCTAAAGACTGAATTGATCAATCACTGGCAAGGATATAGAACAACTGGAACTCTCATTACACTGCTGGTAGAAGTAAAACATGGCAGAATCACTTTGGAAAACCATTCTGTAGTTTCTTTAAAAGGTAAACATACACCTACTATATGACCCAGCCGTTCCACTCAGTTATTCACCAAAGAGAAAGGAAAGCATCTTTCTATGCATACACTTGTATATGAAAGTTTGTAGGAACTTCACTTCTAATATCCCCAAATTAGAAACAACTCAAATGCCCATCACAAATGAATGATTAAAGAAATGATTGTAGTATATCCAGATAATACTCAGCAATTAAAAAGGATGTATCTTTGATATACACACTAGCTTGGATAAATCTCAAAATTATGCTGAGTATAAGACAGACAAATAATACATTCTGTATTGTCCCATTCATACAAAGTTCTAGAAAGGAAAACTATAATGACAAAAAGCAGATCAATGGTGACCTGAGGATGGGTGTGGTGGGACTGAGGAACCAGATGGAGGCAGGAATTACAAACAGACATGAGGAAACTTTTAGAAGGATGTGAATATGTTTTCTGTGTTGGTATCCATGATTTCAGGAGTGTGCATATGTGTCAAAACCAAATGTTCACTTTAAATATGGAGTTTATTGGATATCAACTATGCTTCATTAAAGTTCTTAAAAACAGATAAGAAGGAAGAAAAATAAAATGAAGCCACAGTATCTTGTGTCCCTTTTTCAGAATCAGCATACATTGTTTGATGGCCTAATGTCTCTTAATAAGATTCCAAGATAAGATTAAATCAATAGGCCCTTGTGATGTGTGTTTAGTCACTAAGTCATATCCGACTCCTTTGTGACCCCATGGACTGTAGCCTGCTAGGCTCATCTGTCCGTGGGATTTCCTAGGCAAGAATACTGGAGTGGGTTGCCATTTCCTTCGCCAAGGGATCTTCCCAACCCAGGGATTGAACCCATGTCTCCTGCATTGGCAGGAGGATTCTTTATCACTGAGCCTCCAGGGAAGCCCCAATAGGCCCTTACAGTCGAAGTTCAACATTGTCAGCAGTTAGATTGTAAGAGGTTTTTATGTCACATTGCAATAGTCTCTCATATTTTAAAAGATTGCCCAAGAAGTTGATCCTCTCCTCCTAAAACTCTGGAAAAAAGCCTAGAGCACTTTCTACATTACATGCCTGCACCAACTGCATTTCAAGTTGCAGAAAACAAAGACCAAACTATTTTTTCTTTCATTGTGGTAAAATATACACAAAATATAAAATCCACCATTTTAGCCATTTCTAAGTGTACAGTTTTATAGCACTAAATACATTTCCACAGTTGTGTAACCATCACCGCAAAACTTCAGAGTTTTTTTTTTATCTTTTCCAGCTGAGACTCTATACCCACTAAATACTAGTTCTCTATTTCCCCTCCTCCCAAGCATGGCAATCACCATTTTATTTTCTATCTCTATGAATTCGAATGGGGCTTCCCAGGTAGCTCGGTGGTAAACAATCCACCTGCAATGCCGGAGACATGATTCAATCTCAGGGTTGGGAAGATCCTCTGGAGAAGGAAATGGCAACCCACTCCAGTATTCTTGCCTGGGAAATTCCTTGGATAGAGGAGCCTGACAGGTTACATTCCAAGGGACTGAAAGAGAACTGGACATGACTTAGCACCTAAATAACAACAATGAATTTGAACCTTCTAGGTACCCCATATAAGTGGACTCATAGTCTTTATTTCATTTGTGACTGACTTATTTCACTTATAATGTCTTCAAGTTTCAGCTACGTTGTAGCATGTATCAAAATTTCCTTCATTTTAATGGATGAACAATATTCTATTGTAAGTGTATATCTCATTTTGTTTATTCATTCCTTCATTGATGGACATTTGAATTGCTTCCAACTTTTGGTTATTTTCATTAATGCTGCTATAAATGTGAGTGTACAAATATCTATTTGAGCCTCAGGAATTTGTATTTTTTTCTAAATCTTTGAGTATGATAACCTGAATTTATTGCATTAGTGATCTCTTAGACCTCAAGAGCTAAGTGGCTGGGGGTGATTTACATAAAGACGCAAGTTTAATCAGAAGTGGAATTGCTAGATCATATGGTACTTCCGTATTTAATTTTTGAGGAATCATCAAGGTAACTATATTTATGCCTTTATAATGTGAATATCTGCTATAATAGCATAATGCAAACACAACAATAACAACTACATTTCTTAAGGACATTTGTTCTGCAAGGGACTCTGCTAAACGTGTTATAAATGTATACCATCTTATTTAATGCTTCCAAGAACCCTAAAGGAAACTATTACTGTCTTCTTTCTACATATAAGAAAACCAAGACTCAGTAAGATTAAGTAACTTACCCAAGTCTACAGTTGGTAAGAATGGAGACATATTTGGAACCAGAAACCATGCTTTCAACTCCCTGTAATCATCTGTGTGTGTGTGTGTGTGTGTGTGCTCAGTCATGTCCAATTCTTTGCGACCCGATGGACTGTAGCCCACCAGTCTCCTTTGTCCATGGGATCTCCCAGGCAAGAATACTGGAGTGGGTTGCCATTTCCTCCTTCAGGAGATCTTCCCAACCCAGGGATCAAACCTGTGTCTTCTGCATTGGCAGGTAGATTCTTTTACCACTGAACTACCTGCGAGCTACCTGTCAAACTGGTCAAACTGTTAACGTTAATCCAACATCATAGCACTGATCTTGTGGTTTAAAGAGAGCACAAGGATGTCTATGGTCCACAGGCTCCAGCTCCTGGCTTTGCTCCAAGGGCTTGTCAGGACCTTTTGCAGAAGGGCTGCTCCCTGCTGTCAAGAAGTTTGTCTCCCTTCCAGCCCCACCCATTCAGAAAACGACTTTCTCTCCCTTGCTCTATGGAGATTAGCAGGAAATTCCCAGCTGCTCTTCACCAGTCTCTACAGAGAATATATTCTCTTCAGGTGTCTGGAGGCAGTTGTCTGAAGGGTGAGTCACAGTTTCCCCTGGTGAGGCTGCATTTCCTTCTCTTGACCACTATGTTTTAATCCTTGTTGTAGCAAGAGGGCTCTGCATGCAGTTTCCTTTTCGTCTCACACCAGTGGCTTTCGTTATCTCACAGGCATGTGTAAGAAAAATGGCCCGTGCTCTGTTGTTTAATGGAAATACACAACAAAGTTTCTCTTTCCTTTTACCTTTTAACTTCTTGGCTCCTTCTCTTTCTTTCTTTCATTTTTTTCAGGAAAACCCAGAGGTAAAATAAATAGTTTTCAAGGCAGAAAATGCTTTATTAATCCAGAAAAGAATGAAGTGGCAATCTGTGAATTTAAAAATCCAAATATTAAAAAAAAAAAGCTTATTGTAGTGAAAAAAGCACAGGTTTTATAGACCTGAGAGCTAATGAGGGTTCTGATACTTTCTAACTGTATCATCTTTGGCAAGTTATGCAAATGGGGGATAGTCATATCTCAAACTTTTGAGGAATAAATGTCCAGGATGTATGATTTAGTTTAGCACATGGCCTTGCTTGTGGAAGGTGCCCAATGTTTAACTTAATTACACATGAATAAAAATGGTAGAAATTTCCCTTTTGTAAAAGATATTTTTGGATGTGGGCCAATTTTAAAGTCTTTACTGAATTTGCTACAATACTGCTTCTGCTTTATGTTTTGGTTTTTTGGCTGTGAGGCATATGGGATCTTAGCTCCCCAACCAGGGACTGAGCCTAGATCCTCTGCTTGGAAGGTGAAGTCTTAACCTCTGGACTGCCAGCTAAGTCCCCCAGATTGTAGAAATTTCTCACATAAAATTAAGTGAGCTTAAGGAGCAGCCTTCCCCAAGTCTCACACAAAAGGCAAGTCCTTTGGGATAATAAATGAATGTCATTTTTACCAAAGTCATATGTACAGTGGAAAGGAACATTCAGCATCTCTGATTACAAAATATAAATAAGACACTCCTAAAATTCCAACTTTCAACATTCTGTAAGTGGCCTTTGCAAAGTTACTTAAGAAACAAGACCAATTGTTCTACAAATGTTTGAAATGTCAAGGAAAGAGATGGGTAGAAGACTATAGGAAAGGTTGAATAGGAAGAAGAGCCAGCCTTTGTCAGTCTCCTGTGATGGCCTGAACTGTGCTCAGCCATTACACTGGGCATCTATTATGGCCCACCTGGCGTCTAGGACCACCACGGACAGCTGTGAGTTGGGGCCATGCCCAGCTGCGTGAATGGGCCTCTGACCCAGGCTGGGGCGCTGAGAGCACAGGCATCGTCATGGCCACAGAGACTGGTGAGGAGGAGCTAAGTGACACAAGCTGAGGCCATGAGAGTGACAAGGAGAAGTCCAGCTGGAATGCTGAGGAAAAAGGAGCCTCTGTCTATGGCAGCGGGTGCCTGGTTCACTGTACGCTTGGAACCAGGACTGCCACTTCTGGCTGCACAACTTACATTCTGCACACCTTTAGATGGTGCCCTTCTCTGGTGAGTCTGACACGACCCACACTGGAAGAAACGCTGGGGAATAAAACCAACTCAGAGGAGAGCAGAAGGGAGAGATAGATGATGACACCTTCCTGAATATATTGTTTCAGCCATGCCTGAAGCCAGGTGAACCTTCTTAAGTGTTTCTTATCTGAGCCTTGAAATAGGGGTCTGGTTAAGAAACCAGAAACCCACCCACTCCCTCATTGATCTCCCCTGATTTTGGAAGTATCCCCGTCTATACATTAGCTTCACTCTAACTTTCATGAAGTTCTGCAGGCAGGCCTGCCCATCCTTAGAAGTGAGGAGAGGTGCTTACCTGGCTGACCTTTTCCTTGTGCGTCGGGTGTGAGCTGCTGTTTACACACTAATCAAGTCAATGATTTATAAGACTTCCTACAACCTCACCCCTCCAGACACTGCTAATCACTGGGCTTACCGCCACAAACAAGGTACAGGTGTTATCCTCAAGAAGCTCATTTTCAAGGAAAGAAACAGGTCATTATATGACTAAAATTGATAGCAAGATGATAAATGTCATTTTAATGCAATGAACAGGTTCTTATAGAAGCCAAGATGTGTTCTGTCTGACAGGACTTGAGGAGCGTTCACAGAGAAACTGTTCAAACTTGGATTTGAAGACACGGTAGCATTTAAAAATAAAAAGAATGGGAGAGAGAACATTTCAGAAAAGAGCAATCTGAACAAAAGAAGAATCATGAAACAAGTGACCTGTTCAGGGAATGTCACGAATGACAGAGCAACTAGATGACAGGAATTGGGTAAGAGTGAGAAGGGACTGAAGCTGGAATTCAAATTGGTATAGATGCCGAGGGCCTGGAGTATTTAAGGAGAGGAGTGGCCTGGTCACAACTTTTTATGCCAGGAGACTCTGGTCACGGCTGGAAGAGGTGGATTAGAGCTGGTTGGGGCTGGAAGCCGAGAGGCTACCGAGAGTCTGAGCATGGGGAGATGGTAGCTGAACTAGGACTGAGAAAGGGTCAGTTTATAGACACCTATGATGGAAAGAGACTTCCCTGGTGGCTCAGACGGTAAAGCGTCGGCCTACAATGTGAGAGACCTGGGTTCGATCCCTGGGTTGGGAAGATCTTCTGGAGAAGGAAGTAGCACCCCATTCCAGTACTCTTGCCTGGAAAATCCCATGGATGGAAGAGCCTGGTAGGCTACAGTCCATGGGGTCGCAAAGAGTCGGACACAACTGAGTGATTTCACCTCACCTTACCTTATGATGGAAATCAGTTTTGTAGAAGCCTCTCAGCCTTAATATGCTCTTTTCATGCTGGGACCAGCCGGCAAAGAGAGCAAGTCCCGATCGCAACAGCACGGAAGCCTGAGAAAAAAGCCGATAGTAAAGAATGGGGTCGAGAGGGCTGAATGCTCTTTAGGCAAGTCAGTGATTTTATTGAGTAAAACAGCTACCTTTATACTAGTACAAGCAGAAAACATAGTTCATAAAAATGCTATCTGGTGTTTGTCACATCAATACAATTCTTTGTCTTAAGTGATTGCAGAAGCTTACATCTTGTTTTTGGCATTCCAAGATAAACTACTACGTGAAGGTCACTACTATGTTTTTCTCAAGGAAGAACAAAGGAGACCCGGCAAGTGTTTTACTACTTTATCATGGGGTGGCGGGACAGGGAATGGCCTCTTTCAAGGCTTTCCCAGGGCCTTTTTGGGCCTTGAGCAGGCCGGCTCCCCGCATTTTCATATTCACAACTTCACTCCAATGTCGCCAGCATCACAGGAATTAAACTTTGAAATGACTGAAATTATAATTCTCAATCAGACTGAGAAGCAACAGTTAGTGTTATTAATAAAACACCCCTGTAATCCTAGAATTACTTCCCTGGTGGCTCAGACTGTAAAGCATCTGCCTACAATGTGAGAGACCTGAGTTCGATCGCTGGATCAGGAATATCCCCTGGAGAAGGAAATGGCAACCCACTCCAGTACTCTTGCCAGGAATATCCCATGTACAGAGGAGCCTGGTAGGCTACAGTCCACGGGGTCACAAAGCATTGAACACGACTGACTGACTTGACTTTCACTTTTACTTTCATGATCCTAGAACCTCTTCTCAGCTCACCACAAAGTTAATGAGGGGTCTCTAAAGCCGGAACTGTGCATGACTGGCTACACGCAGGGCGCCACCTGAAGAGATCACCACCCTCTATATATGTACTGGGTATAAACCTATCTCTATACAACACACAGTAGGGATTTCCCTGGTGGTCCAGTGGCTAAGACTCCACATAAGAATTCCTTGCATAAGAACATGCAAGGGGCTCAGGTTCAAGCCCTGGCAGGGGACTAAGGTCCCACATGC
Source organism: Cervus canadensis (assembly GCF_019320065.1). Classification (NCBI taxonomy): domain Eukaryota; kingdom Metazoa; phylum Chordata; class Mammalia; order Artiodactyla; family Cervidae; genus Cervus; species Cervus canadensis. Next base: position 47,982,091 of record NC_057399.1, on the reverse strand, counting down.
CGTGCAGTGCAGCCAAGGAAAAAAAAAAAGTGTTGTTCTTGTCTGATTGCATTTCAACTGCTGTTCTTAGGGGCACCGAGAAGCCTTTCCTATTCAGTGGCAGGTTTTGCCACGCCTTCAACTGATGGTATAGGACATATAGTCTGCTCTTTGGCTCATCCAACAAGGCTATGATAGTTCTCTTTAATGTCCCCTCTCTCACCTACAGATGACATTCTCTTAACCCTGGTGAGATTCAGAGTTTGGTGGCAGGTTGTATTCATTTGCTAAGGCTGCCATAACAAAGTACTGCAAGTTGGGTAGCTTAGAATTACAGAAATCTACTGTCTCAGTTTGAAGGCTTGAAGTTCAAAATCAGGTGTTGGCTTAGGGCTGTTAAGGAGAATCTTAGCCCCATGCCTCTCTCCTAACTTCTGGTGGTTTGTTGAAATCTTTGGCATTCCTGAGTTTCTGCTGCATCATCCTGATCTCTGCCTTTATCTCTATCTGGTGTTCCCTCTGTGTGCATGTCTATATTTAAGTTTTCACTTTTTATAAGGACATCAGTCTTATTGGATTAGGGGTCCCACCCTAGTCCAGTAAGTGACTTCATTCCCACTTAGTTAATTACATCTGCAATGACTCTATTTCCAAATAAGTTCACCTTCTCAGGTATTGTGAGTTAAGATTTCAACATTTAAATTTAGGGGAAAGTGAAAGTGTCAGTCACTCAGTTGTGTCTGACACTTTGCAAACCCATGTGCTATATCCTGCCAGGTTCTTCTGTCCATGGAAATCTCCAGGCAAGAACACTTGTGGGTTGCCATTTCCTTCTCCAAGGGATCTTCCTGACCCAGGGACCAAACCCGGGTTTCCTGTATTGCAGGCAGATTCCTTACCATCTGAGCCACCAGGGACACATATCAACACATAATACAGAAGATAAAGTACCTCTGTGTCTTCTCCCCTACTGTCTTAGGTACTTCTTTGTGTGGGGCAGAAGGAAGTTTATCAATTTTTCTATTGGATCTTGCCTTTGAAAGAGGGTCCCTTATCCCTCACCTCAGCTTCCTCTAGCTGCAATAGACAGGGGCACAGACAACGTCAACTTTCCTTGAAATGCTGCTAGTAAGCCAAGAGGAAAAATGGTCAACTAAAATGCCATAAAAATCTTCAAAGGCTGTTAATATCATCCCTTCCATCATATATGCTGTAAACTTTACAGTATAAAAGACCAGAATATATTTGAGGAATGGGCCTCAGACCAATTGGCCTCTGTCTGAATCTTAGCAACTGTTGAGGAAGGGGAACCACACGTGGGGAGGGGGCTAACATTCAATATTAGCTTCTTTACCTCGGTCTGCAACTTGAACCCTCCTAAAATCCAACATAGTTGAATCCCATGGATTGATTTCCTACTCTACACCCTACCCCTGAAATGATAAATGTGTTCTGCATGAAAGATATTTTCTTTCTATTTACTTTGTTCTTATTTCTTAGGGCTAATAACCTTGGATTTATTAGGCCAAGATTAAGCTCAGCCTTTCTGAGCTACATTATAATATTTTCTGTGATGATCAACAAAGAGGTTTCCATTTTTAAGCTGCTTCATCTGAAAACTTTGGTTTCACCCCAGGGTTAGTCCTGGGGAGGCAGGCGTGAAGGGGGTGTGGTGGACTATTGCATTCTGCATCGCTATTTGTGTAGGACCCGTTGAGCACAAATAAGAGCTTTAAAGATGGAAGCTTTTTTTCTCTTTACTGACTGTTACCATCTGTCTTTCCTTGCTGAAGCATGGGAGCCTTTATTACAAAGCACCACCATCTTTATGCCAAAATGGAATTTCATAAAATTTGCATAAAGTCCCAGATAGTTCAATTACTCTCTTCTATGTCAGTAAAATCAACAGCGTGGTTGGTTGGCCACTAAGACAGAACTTAGCATGAAGTCATGACAGTCTCAAATGTATTTTTAGAAAGAAAAATTGGGCTGGACTTGTCTTATTCTGACTCCTCGTGCCATAAACTTTCTGTCTTTCATCATACAATTTCACAGACATTGTTGCCTGAACCCAGCCTCCTACTGGAAATCACTTTAGGTTTGGTGCCCCATACGGGACTTTCAGGCTGACTCTCACTCCCCATTCCCTGATAGCACAGCCAAATAAATACCACAATGAAAAAGATGATAGAGACAGCATTCCATTTTTACATATCTTGTCAGAGGGAGCTGTTACCAGTTCCTAATGAGCCTCTCTTCTCTTTTCTATTTTGCTTCGCTCTCTGATCATCACTTGGGAATAGAAAAACACAGGCAGCCCACAGGCTGAGTGATTAGGAAAACACTGTGCAATGTGTGTGTGCTAAGTCGCTTCAGTTGTGTCTGACTCTTTGTGACCCTATGGACTGTAGCCTGCCAGTCTCCTCTGTCCATGGGGATTCTCCAGGCAAGAATATGGAGTGGATTTTTATGGCCTCCTCCAGGGGATCTTCCCAACCCAGGGATCAAACCCACATCTCTTACATCTCCTGCATTGGCAGGTGGGTTCTTTTCCACTCTTGCCACCTGTGAAGCCCTAGGGAACACTGAGATGTGACCAAAAAGGCTTTTGAAGGTTCTGAGCAAGGATGATGGACTATTAAGCTGTGATAACTTCCAAGGAGACTTCATCTCACTCATCGGTGACACATTTTTCATCAACAGGTCTAAAAATTCCTGACTTTTTCTTCTTATTCTTTTTTTTCTTTTGATTGACTGAAAGTGATAAATGATAATAACTCAGAGAAAACCGCAGTGGAGGGAAACAATGGGAGAACAGTTTACAATTCTGATTTGTTGATCTTAATAAACTTGTCCTGATCAACTTGGAGAAGATATCCCCTGTGGAACCCATTGTCCAAATGCACCTGGCTGTGACACTAAGAAGTCACCTACCCGGCTATGTGTGAAGCACATCTTGCCTCCAGTAGAAGACGACCTATCAGAGATCTTGCCCACCATTAACAGCCAAAATAGGAGAAAAACATATTTTTATAGGCTTTTCCCCAGGTCCAATCATGTAGTAACAAGGTTTGCAGGGGCTCTAAAATACCCGATGATCCTTAAGTAGTTGTAATACTGTTTCCCTCCTGGCCAAAATAATCATGTAATTCCAAAGCCCTCTGCATGTATCACATCTTTCTCAATACAGCATGTTATAATAATTTTAAAAAAACAGGCTCAAAAAAGAGCAGATTAGAGATCTGAACACTCCAGACTTCAGTAGTTAAGTCAAGTGGTTAATAAGTAGTAGCGGCAAGATTCAAAGACCTACAAAACTTTAAGGGGCTCAGACAACAGTATTATTCAGTAATTCTTCATTTCTTTTTTCAAATTTATTTTTATTTACTTATTGTTTAGGCTGTGCTGGGTCTTTGTTGTTGCTCAAGGACTTTTTCTAGTTGGGGCGAGTGGCAGCTACTCTCTAGTTGTGCAAACAGGCTTCTCCACTGCTCTTGTTGCGGAGCATGGGCTCCAGGGTGCATGGGCTTCTATAGTCGTGATGCACGGGCATAGTTCCTCCACAGTATGTGGGATCTTACAGGACCAGTAATCAAATTGGTGTCCCTTGAATTGCAAGGCAAATTCTTAATCACTGGGCCATCAGGAAAGCCCCAAATTCTTTATTTCCTATCAGGGAGATGGGACTGTATTTCAGTTCAGTTCAGTTGCTCAGTCGTGTCCGACTCTTTGTGACCCCATGAACCGCAGCACGACAGGCCTCCCTGTCCATCACCAACTCCCGGAGTCTACCCAAACCCATGTCCATTGAGTCAGTGATGCCATCCAACCATCTCATCCTCTGTCATTCCCTTCTTCTCCTGCCCTCAATCTTTCCCAGCATCAGGGTTTTTTTCAAATGAGTCAGCTCTTTGCATCAGGTGGCCAAAGTATTAGAGTTTCAGCTTCAACATGAGTCCTTCCAATGAACACCCAGGACTGATCTCCTTTAGGATGGACTGGTTGGATCTCCTTGCAGTCCAAGGGACTCTCAAGAGTCTTCTCTTTTGAACCACAGTTCAAAAGCATCAATTCTTCGATGCTCAGCTTTCTTTATAGTTCAACTCTCACATTCATACATGATTACTGAAAAAACCACACTGAGAATACCAGACCACCTGACCTGCCTCTTGAGAAACCTGTATGCAGGTCAGGAAGCAACAGTTAGAACCGGACATGGAACAAGACTGGTTCCTAATAGAAAAAGGAGTACGTCAAGGCTGTATATTGTCACCCTGCTTATTTAACTTACATGCAGAGTACATCATGAGAAAAGCTGGGCTGGATGAAGCACAAGCTGGAATCAAGATTGCCGGGAGAAATATCAATAACCGCAGATATGCAAATGACACCACCCTTATGGCAGAAAGTGAAGAAGAACTAAAGAGCCTCTTGATGAAAGAGAAAGAGGAGAGTGAAAAAGTAGGCTTAAAGCTCAACATTCAGAAAACTAAGATCATGGCATCCGGTCCCATCACTTCATGGCAAATAGATGGGGAAACAGTGGAAACAGTGGCTGACTTTATTTTGGGGGGCTCCAAAGTCACTGCAGATGGTAATTGCAGCCATGAAATTATAAGATGCTTACTCCTTGGAAGGAAAGTTATGATCAACCTAGACAGCATACTAAAAAGCAGAGACAAAAAATAAATAAATAAAAAAGAAAAGAAAAAAAGAGCAGAGACATTACTTTGCCAACAAAGGGACTGTATTTAGTACACATTTTGGCGGGGGGGATTCCCTTGTGGTTCAGCAGTAAAGAATCCATGTGCCAATGCAGGAGATGTGATTTGATCTCTGGGTTGGGAAGATCCCCTGGAGAAGGAAATGGCAACCCACTCCAGTATTCTTGGCTGGGGAAATCCCATGGATAGAAGAGCCTGGCGGGCTACACTCCAAGGGGTCACAAAAAGAACTGGACCTGACTTAGCAATGAAACAACAACAACAATTGTAAATGTGTATTTGAAACAAAAGCATCACTTTTTCCCCCTTTCTTCCTTCTTCCCCTTTCTTCCTCCCTCCCTCTCCCCTTCCTTCCTTAGTTTCTTTCTAGACATAGAATAATTTGTAAGGCTGAAAATTCAGAGATAGTGATTTGCAATCATATTTCTAATTGTGGTCTTTGCGGACCTACTAAGGTTCATCTTTATGGTGGAAGAGCCCAATTGAGCGACATGGCCATATCTCTCAAAGCGGTTGTGAGAGGCCCCAAATGTAAACAGAAAACCTTTACATTAAAAATATAAAATGACATCAGGATCCTAAACTAAGCAATCCTAACTGCTTCATTCACAGTCAGCACCTGCTTCATTCATGGTGAATGAAACGGGAGCTTCCATCTCTTTGTATTTTTACTGTCTGCCCTCCACATTATGTGGAACGTGTGCCTGCCTTTGCTTAACTAGCAGTGGAAAACCACTTCCCCTCTCTGTGGCCTTCAAAATGACAACCAGATGTTGTTCCAGTCTTTTCTCTGTTTTATTTTTCAGGTCTAAACTCATGATTGCCCTCTGGGTTTCCACGATGGTAAGGGAATGTTTTCAATTGAAACAAGAATTCCTGCCAAAATTAAAGAACATGAAAACATGATTCCTCATCACATATTTGGTAAATCCCCTGCTGTCCATTTGAAAATCAGAATTTGGGGTTTAAGTTACAAGAGCACTTTCAAGTGCTGCTTAAAAAAACAGCTGTCTATCTCAAATCACAGGCAATTTTTGTATGAGCCTAAGTACTAAAACCGTTTAGATGCAATTTATTGAGGAAGACTTTTGCATGGAACCATTTATTTATCCATTAAAGAATGTACTGAAATAAACACTGTAATTAAGTCATTGTTTAACTACTATCATGAAATGAGTTGATTTCATTAGAGCATTGAAAGTTTTGGTTGCTGTTACATATTTTAAACCAAATTCTTTTTTTTTTTAAATTAATTAATTAATTTATTTTTTCAGTGGGTTTTGTCATACATTGACATGAATCAGCAATAGATTTACACGTATTCCCCATCCTGATCCCCCCTCCCACCTCCCTCTCCACCCGATTCCTCTGGGTCTTCCCAGTGCACCAGGCCCGAGCACTTGTAGAGACAGCTTTCAGATAGCTATAAGAAACTTCTCTGAGGAGGCGAGGGCAGGAGCTAGGATATATAAGAATTTTGCATCAAAGGACAGGTATTTGGGAGCACCAAAATATTACTGTTAATTAAAGAAACCAGATACACCAAGTTAAGGAATTTAGAGCTTTTCTATGTAAGGAAAGATGCAAGAATCCGAGCTCACTGAAATTACTCTTTTGATATGCACCGCAGCAACCTGGTGCCAATATCCTGTATTTTCCTACCTTGAGATTTCTCTGGGCTCAGCATAGGGAGTGGCTGCTGTCTGATGGCTGCTCTGTTCACTTCAGTAGCTCAGTTGTGTCCGACTCTTTGCGACCCCATGAATCGCAACACGCCAGGCCTCCCTGTCCATCACCAACTCTCGGAGTCCATGATGGCTGCTAGATGGCAGGTATTCTTTTCAGCCCCATGTTTCCTCAGGGCTCACCAGCTCACAATAGAAGGCTGCAATCACTGATGACCAAGACATCTTTTGTGTACTGATATGGCAGGAAACATTGCATTTCTCACTGTTATTTCATAGGAGGAGAACAAAGGAAAGCATGGGAATGAGAAGATAATGGTGGATAAGGAGAAGTGAAGTAAAAGGAGAAGGGGGCAAAAGAGGATGAAAAATAGCAACAACTTCAGATATGCAGATGATACCACTCTAATGGCAGAAAGTGAAGAGGAACTAAAGAGCCTATGGATGAGGGTGAAAGAGGAGAATCAAAAAGTTGGCTTAAAACTCAATTTTCAAAAAACTAAGATCATGGCATCTGGTTCCCACCACTTTATGGCAAATAGAAGGGGTAAGAGTGGAAGCAGTGACTGACTTTATTTTCTTGGGCTCCAAAATCACTGTGGATGGTGACTGCAGCCATGAAATTAAAAGACACTTGCTCCTTGGAAGGAAAGCTTTGACAAGCCTATATAGTGTGTTAAAAAGCAGAGACATCACTTTGCTGACAAAGGTTCATATAGTCAAAGCTATGGTTTTTCCAGTAGTCATGTGCCAATGTGAGAGTTGGACCATAAAGAAGACTGAGTGCCAAAGAATTGATGCTTTTGAGCTGTGGTGCTGAAGACTCTTGAGAATCCCTTCAACAGTAAGGACATCAAACCAGTCAATCCTAAAGGAAATCAACCCTGAAATTTCATTGGAAGGACTAGTGCTGAAGCTGAAGCTCCAATACTTTGGCCACCTGACGCGAAGAGTTGACTCACTGGAAAAGACCCTGATGCTGGGAGAGATTGAGGCCAGGAGGAGAAGGGGATAACAGAGGATGAGATGGTTGAAAAGCATCACCAACTTAATGGACATGAGTTTGAGCAAACTCTGGGAGATGGTAAAGGACAGAGAAGCCTGGTGTGCTGCAGGCCATTGACTCACAAAGAGGCAGATATGACTTAGTGACTGAACAACACAACAACAACACGTGGCATGTGATAGCATTCCAATTTTATTTTCTTCTCAATTAATCAGGTATATGTGAGCCTTTTCTCATGGAACTGAAATTTCAGCTTTGTCAAACATTAAATTCCTACATATGTTGAAATCCATTCCTGGAATTTTGATTGTCTTCCATTGTTCAATTTGTTTGTTCCTATACCAGTACAGTATCTTATACTTTATTGTCTGGCAATGCATATCCTCCTCACTATTTCTCTTAATTAATTTTTTGGCTATTATTATAAATTCGTTTCCCTGTATGACTTTAAGATTATTTTCTCCAATAAAAAACTTTTCTTGTGATTCTAACTATAATTGATTGCTTTCCATTGATAGATTAATTAGAGAAAATTTAAATTTGGGGGATATTAAGGATTCCATTCAAGAAGATGGTATAATTTCCAATGTTTCATTTTTTTAGTCTTCTACAATAAGATTTTATAACTTCCTTCTTAAAGAATATGTATCTTTCTTCTTTATATTAAGTATCTTTAGTTTTGTTACTAAAGATACATTTAGTTGTGAATGAGATTATAATTCTATTTTGTTTTAAACTGATTATTGCTTTTATAAAGAAAGGATTTAAAATTTTTTTTAATTAAGGCTCATATCTGGACTTTCGGAAATGTGGGACGAGATTACCCAGCCCTGTAAAGGCAAGCCTGAGCTAACAAAATAATCAGTTAGGATTAATGAAGTTCAGTCCCAAATTTTGTTCTAAATTTCTGTCTCCCAGTAGCTCCCTTACCTGTTTATTCTCTTATTTGGACAATTATTTTGCAGCTCTTTTTTGTTTTTCCTTGACTGAATTCTACTTGTCATCATTCAATGCCACACTTGCCCCTCCAGCTAGCCTGAAAGGATGCCACTTCTTTTTTTTTTTTTTTTTTTAGGATGCTACTTCTTAAGGGCTGTGATCCAGTAGAGGACCAGATTCACCCTATTTCACAGGTAATCTGATAGACATTACTCATGTGATCTCAGCTATTATGGAATAAGACTTTTATACCAGTGATGTAAAACAATTAACTATCTCTACAATAGTCTTAAAAGTTATCTATCCCGTAAAGATTATTTCTAATAGTAGATAAGAAATCATTATAAACTCTAAGGATGGCCATTTAAATGTGGTTAGATTTGGCTCATAAACCTTATAAATTAACAGCTAAATCTCAATGCAAGATTAGCCTTCAACAATAATGTTAAGTAAGGGAAGTTTCCTTTATCTTCTCTTGACTCTGATATCTAATACGATAATAATGCAATTTAGCCATCTTGTCTTCCCCCAACTGCTACCCCCTGCAAAGGTCCAATCTCTACTACTCCAATACCCTCAACCAGACACAGAAAAATCAGACTTCTGTCTGAACAACAGGCAAACACAAGCACATCTGACATGACAGCTCCCTGCTTCTGTGTAGACAGTTCTCATTTAGAAAACCAACACTTCATATTGAGTTTAATTTGGCTTTTTGACCTGGCTCACAATGGAACTCTCTACTTCTGAGTTGATCTCCCCTCCTCCTCTCAATCCTCCTACCCCCTAACCCCCATCCCACCAATACACTTACTATGACCTCTTCTATAACTTGCTCCCAATCCAGAACATACACTGAATATTTTATTGCTGGAAGTCTAACTCGAATTTCATTTAGGATGATAATTCCTTTTAATTCCTTTGTCTACCACAGCTTGGGGCTTCCCTGGTGGCTCAGATGGTAAAGACTCTGATTGTAATGCAGGGGACCAGGAGAAGGGAACGGCTACCCGCTCTAGTTGGGTTGGATGGCATCACTGACTCAAAGGACTTGAGTTTGAGCAAACTCTGGGAGATGGTGAAGGACAGGGAAGCCTGGAGTGTTGCAGTCCATGGGGTTGCAAACAGTCAGATACAACTGAGCTACTAACACTTTCACCATAGCTTGACTCCTCTCCAACCATCACAACTGTCCCTGCTCCAGCCCCTTGTTCTGTCTTCCCCAGGTTTCTGCCCAATTTGATAGGCATGGATACGACTTAGTGACTGGGAAAAAAATAAAAACCAGGGCTCCACCTTCAAATGCTGGAACAAGTGGTTCATCCCGTTGGCCTTTGGCAAGGGACCCTGACTTTGTTGCTTTTGAGGCTTGGCAATTATCACATTTGATCCTCACAAGGGAAGCTGACTAGGGTCTGTAATCATATTATTTTCACCTTAAAAAATGAAGGAGCTGAGACTCAGAGAAGATTATTACTTGTCCAACATCACACAGAAGTGAAATCTAAACTTGAACCCAGGTCTTCTGACTGAAAATTCCTCGCTCCCTGAAACAATTTCTTTCTGTTTCTGAGCATAGATTAAAAAATACACACCCCCAAAACAGCCATTTAAAAATGACTTGAGGGAGTTTGGGATAAGCAGTTGCAAATTATGGAATTAATAAACAAGGTCTTATTGTATAGTACAGGGATCTATATTCTATATCATATATTCTATAGAATATTCTATATTCTAATATCTATATTATGGGATAAGCCATAATGGAAAAGAATATAAAAAAGGATGTACAAATGTATATAACAGAGTCATTTTGCTACACATTAGAAGTTAATACAGCATTGTAAATCAACTGTACATCAATAAAAAATAAATTAAAAAATACTTTTGAGGTGTATAAACAACTTGAGGATGGATAATGTGTCTTTTCATCTTTAAATGCATCCAATCTCCCAAACAGCTAATAAGAGCTCACATAGTACAAGGTCAAGCATGATATATTTTGAAAAACAAACATCAATTCTGGGGAAAGTAAACACAAAGAGCAAAATGAAAGTATCAAATCAGTCATAAATAAAGAAGTACGAACATTAACATCTCTTACTGCTGATGGCTTTTCTAAGAACAGCACTTATTAAAAGTATTTGAGATAAGGAATAGATTGTGGGTTTATAGAATATCAGAACCAGATCACAGAGATCTCTTATGATCTTTTTATCTAATCCTCCTCAATTAACAGAATATCTAACATTGAGAAGGCAATATGGAATAAAACAATCTGAGAGGCAAGACTTTTGTTTTTCAGAAACTCATTATTTAAGGAAGGAATCTTTCTAGTCAGTATTCTTTGGGGACCAGCATTTCCTACCATTATGAAGCTATAAAAATGCACAATATGAGTTATGCTCATCTATTTAAATATCCAATAAAATTCAATAACTTTTAGATAAATTAATGTTTAAATTGCTTCCTTTAACTTTATCCCTTTAGTTGTGTAATTTTCCTTATTCAAAAAAAATGATTACAAAAAATGTTGCAGCTTTGCTTTTTGACTCTGTGTATATCATACAATCACAAAGTCTTAAAATTTTAAAGCCAAATACATTTTTAAAATCTCTTACCCTAGACTATCAAAAAACAACGCTGCCTTTAAAGTGATTTGGATATATGTTAACAATAATAATTTTATCTAAAGAGATCAATATAAAAATGATCTTAAAAGTATTTATATCTGTGACCCAAATAATGTTTCCATCATTAGAACACTAAACCTTAATCTAAAAATTACTGTATTAAGTTGGTTTTCTGTGAGTGGCTCCTCTAAGTAGCTTGGAAAGTGAATTAATCTAAAGAAAGCAGTTGTTAGTAATCATAGACAATGGCATGGAGCAAGAATAAATAGAAAGAAAAATTGTTTGTGAATTTAAATAAAACCTTAACAGTATATAACAGGGATAACAGTTTGGAATTACACTAATGTGATTTTTCTCTTTTGCCTTTCTTTGTATGTCACCTTCTTCCTAGCCTGCTGGCTTTGCCTTAGATTTGGGCTGGTTGTAGCAAGGCTGCAAAGGGATGGATTGAGTTTCCTCTCAGCCTTGATATGCTGAGTCTTTTTCATTTTGGCTACTCTCATAGATGTGTAATGATATCTCATTGTGGTTTTATTTTGCATTTCCCTAATGATTAACGATGTTGAGCAGCTTTCATGTTGTTGTCATCTGTGTATCTTCTTTGGTGAAGTGTGTTCAAATCCTGTGACTGTTTTTTAATTAGGTTGTTTGTCTTCTTATTATTGAGTTTTGAGGGGTCTTTGTATACTTGCATACAAACCCTTTATTAGTTACATGCTTCATAAATATTCTCTCTCCATCTATAGCTTATTTTTCATTTTATTAAAAGTGACTTTTGAAGATCCGAAAGTGAAAGTGAAAGTGAAGTCGCTCAGTCGTGTCCAACTCTTTGCGACTCCATGGACTGTAGTCTATCAGGCTCCTCCGTCCATGGGATTTTCCAGGCAATAGTACTGGAGTGGGTTGCCATTTCCTTCTCCAGGGTATCTTCCCGACCCAGGGATCAAACCTGGGTCTCCCTCACTGTAGACAGACGCTTTACCGTCTGAGCCACCAGGGAAGATCCAAAGTACCTAAGAAATACTTGCTTAGATATTTAAGAAGTATCTGAAATGTGAAAGGTTGGATCTAAGACACCTCTGACTAACCCAAGGGCACAAGGATTTTCTCCTATTTTTTTTTATTAGAAATTATATAGTGTTAGGTCTTACATAGAGTGTCACATTTTGACTCTATTATATGTAATAGAAAGAAAATCAATACTGGCAAACAAACACTGAGAAATCACATGAAACAAGTTAATATAGCATGATGGTTAAGAATTCAATATCTGGATATGGACTAAAGTTTTGTTTTCTTTTTTAACTTTTAATTTTGTATTAGAGCAATGCTGTGATGTTTCAGGTGAACGGCAAAAGGACTTGACCATACTTACACACGTATCCATTCTCTCCCAAACTCCTCTCCCATTCAGGCCGAAACATAATGCTGTCAGAGTCCTCGGTGCTATACAGTAGGTCCTTGTTGGTTATCAGTTTTAAATATAGCAATGTGTATATGTTCATCCCAAGCTCCCTAACTTTCCCTTCCTCTGGCAAGAGTAAATTCATTCTCTTAAGTCTGTGAGTCTCTTTCTGTCTTATAAGTTTATTTGTATCATATCTCTTTAGATTAGAGATGGACTAAAGTTTTCATCTCAGTTCCAGCATTTAAATAGCTGTATTGATCTTGATCAAGATATTTAACTGCTTTGACCTTTTTTTCTCACCTATAAAATTAGTTAAGAATAGTTCCCACTCACTTCATAGGGTCGCTCTGAGGATTAAATGAGATAACTCCTAGAAAGCACTGTAAAGCGTGTACTTTACACTGAACTAAGAGATTTTTTTGAATGCCAGTTCTTCCTGTGATATTCACTGAGAGCGGAGATTCTGGAAAATAATATAATCATGTGAACTAAGAGATTTTTATCATGGCTCCTGCATGGTTGAATAAACCAACTACACATCTGAACATATTTGTCTTGGAATAAGACAGAGGATAGACTGGGGAATAATGATGCCCAAGAAGTAGAAGGTTTAGTCTTCTGAATGGAGTAGCAAAGACAGAAGCCATTTAAAGGATGAATAGTTTAAAGTTCTAGCAGAGAAGTAGAAGCAATGCTTTGGATCAGCTGGAAAAGCGTGATAATTGAGGCTGAGAGTATGCACAGGCAAAGATTACAATAAATGACTATTTATGATTAATGCCCAAGTAAGATAACTAGGCAAATACGGCAGAAAATTTTCACAATGCTGTAGAAAGAAATCTCAACACAACTTCAACTAGATTTTTGATGCCTTGAAATAAGAGATTGGACCACATAATCTCTAAGGTTCTATGTGGATCTAGCAGCTTGTGAAATTTCCAACCAGTGCTGGGACTGGGTGTGGAAAGAGAGAGAGGCTGTGGTCCTTGAAAATTCCAAGTGGTTGAAATAAACAGGAAATTCAGGATAGAAAGTTATGAGCATAACTGGTTCCTTATAGAGCCTTTTGTCGGTAATGGAAAAAAAGGGGGGCAATAGGGCACTTGTCCAGAATCTCTTCTCTCAGTGAATATCACAGGAAGTACCGGCATTCAAAAATGAGATTGCCAAGGAATGGGAAGGGAAAAAATGCAGGAACAAGATGATGAATAGATGGATGGATATCCAAACTCAGGATATTCAACCACTGGATTTAATTTCTCTTAAGATCACTGTGAAATGGTATACTTTGTTACTTTTTATGTATGGTTTTAAAAAATCTTGAGCCAATATGTTACTGCCATGAAAGTCAGTCCTTGTCTGCATGGAGATAAAGCCATATGTGGAAGTGTCTGTGCTATGGCATAAGGGGGTGGCAAAGGGAAAAGATGGTCCCGGTTAGACCTTAGAGGAAATAGGGTGGGAGTGGGGCGGGGGAGGGGAGGGTACCTGACTAGAGAGAGAGAAAGGAGGGAGGCGCAAGCCAAGTCCAATATGGCACAGGGAGGAGAGGTGAAACTGTTAAATGCAGTGGACTTGTGGAAGAGAAGGAGGAGATGTTGATGGGGGCTGTGTTTGATGATAAAAGATCACTGCCTCTGGATGCATGAGACAAGTGCTCGGGCCTGGTGCACTGGGAAGACCCAGAGGAATCGGGTGGAGAGGGAGGTGGGAGGGGGGATCGGGATGGGGAATACATGTAAATCCATGGCTGATTCATGTCAATGTATGACAAAAAC